>NC_092864.1:53273420-53364208 GCF_032062135.1 Pyxicephalus adspersus | reverse complement strand
ACACTTAGGTTGCACTCACCTCTACAATCATCTTGACAGTGGGCAGAGTGGTTGTAAGGTTTTGTGGGTGTGGAGGGCGCACAGTGATCGGAATACATCCAGCATAAAGGCAGCCAAAAAAAGTGGCAATTAAGTCAATGCCTAAAATGAAAATACAGATATGCATGGAGTTTTAAATATTCCCATATGACTCCATAAAAAGTTACAATCTTCATAAATATTTAAACTGGTCACTTGACATAACATAACCAAAATGTATAGGCTGTCTGTTCACACTTTTAAATCACTTATCACTGCAACATATACTGGAGCACTCCTAAAGTACCCCCCCCCCCCCCCCCCCCAAAAAAAAAAAAAAAAAAAAAAAAACAAAAAAAAACACACATTTGGCAATGCAATGATTAGAGGATTAGCAGGGACAGGCCATATTACATGGAAGCAATGGAGAGGGGAATGCTAATGCAAATAAGGGTTTGCAGGAGATGGTCAGATTTATTTTGCTTTTGAGATGGTTTAGATCAGATCAGAGTTTACTGACTGGTACATTTGATCTCTCATTAGGCTGTATTAATCTGTTTCAATATGCTTTTGCATTTCTATTGGAAACAAAAGTAAAACAGCTCAGGCAGTGAACATTAACCATTGGCTGCTTTCTTAGAACTTACCAGGAGGATAAACAAGAGCTACATGATCTCCAACATTAAGACGAGCTTTCTCCAGCAGTCCAGCAGCTACACGTTCTGCTCGCTTGTGCAACTGCAAGCAAGTTGCAGAACTGGCCACAGCACCCTGTGGATGAAGAGCAAAGTGTCTGTGATAACACCTCTCTAGGTGGACATATATCTCTGAAAAAAATCGCCAATACCATTACAAATTTTTGTCAGCTGAGGATATCTACTCTTCTGAGGACATAACTTATTTTTTACAAATGCATTGGTTAGGTTAGTTTTTGGCAACTTCTCAGATCTGGCTGCCCTGGTACAGCTAGAAACTATGTACATAAAAAAATGACAAAACAAAAAACAATAGAGTAGTTTATATGTTTTACAGCCAACTATGTCCATATGGAACTATGATAAATGCAGCGCAAATCCCTTCAGAGGATACCCCCAAGTCTCACCTTAGAATTCAGTAGGAGAAGCAGAACATGATCAGGAGTGGTTTGTGCCCTCCATTGTAAGACATCAGCCAAGTACAGGAACTAAAATGTAAAAGAACATTATCATGAGAAAACTAAATACAAAAATATTACCTAAAACATTTTAAAACGTTGTTACATTATTACCTTCCTTGCCTGATCATTGTCTTCAAGCTGGGTGACGTCTCTTCCACAAGCCTGTGCAATTCGTTTTCCAGCCACCAGGTTTCCCACAATCATAGAAGCTGGACCCACATCTAGAAAGAAAAAAAATATATTCAGAACTATTATAGTGCAATCATTGCAGTTAAGTTTTGGATATCAGGTAAACTGTCACTTACCTGGCTGTTTTTGTCGAGGTTTGGGCAGATTGGTGACACAAGTGTGAGGGCACATGAGTACATTACATGGGTGGAGAGAACCCTCCAAAAAGTGCTGCTTTGTTTCTGAGATGTGAATACCACCCAGAGGTGCTTTGGGAAGAGTGTTTGCAGGTACTAGTGCCAGACAGTAAACTCCAACTTGGTGGATGCTGTCTATTGCCTGTAAAAAGAAGAAATTAGAGAAATATAAACATAAATACACAAATAATCTATCTTTCTATGAAATATCATAAAAATGTATCCCAGCAATGGACTTGTGACATCACCTGCATCTTCTGAAAATACCAGCAAGGGCTGGGGTTACTTTACAGCTACATCATTGTAATATCTTTGTAAGTGATATTATTTTGGGGGATGAGGGTCTTTTTAATAGTCAGGACTGTTTTAACTATGAGGCAAAGCTTAAAACATTACTAAACAAACATACATAATACTATACTCATGTGTCAGGAGCATACCTTGGAATGTGAAAGGTCTAAGGCATGCTGTGGCACATGCTGTTAAGTACAAGTATTGAATACAGGGTGAAAGAGATCAATGGTATGTAAAATGCATAGAGCAGAGGTTATGAACCTATAACATAAAGAGTGTAATGTAATCATTAAGTGACATACAGCCCAGCAAACAGAATTCAGGTGTCAGAGTATAAACAGCACTCCCTATGAATTTCCCATCATCTGCATTCATTGCATAGCAGTAAAACCCTGACAGATTTGGGTACATACATACAAACACCCCACATACTGACCCTAACACCCACCAGCCATCCCTTACTTTCTCGATTAGGTCTCCCTGGTAGCATGGCTAGCACATCACTAGCGATTCCCGTGTTCTCAGGGATTATGACAATAAAAGTAACACATATAAAATTAAGTTTACCTAAAAATGCTTAAATACCTGCTAAATAATTTCACACACATTCTCCAAAAAGCTTTGCTATGAATGCCAATGATAAAAAAAGGTGTGCATGGAAATAAGGACATCCCAGCTTTAAGAACAGTAATTATTTTCCTAGAGTGTATTCCTTTATGCATCTTTAATGGAAAAATAAACTTCTCTTCTGTGTTATTTTTCACCTTCACTTGCAAGTCCCCTTCCTCATCTTATAGCTGAACAGTTGAAAGAGAAGCAGCAGATTAATGAGCTCTGCCACTCCTTTATGCATTCTCCTCACACTGTAACATATCCAATTATCTCCTTGAGCCACTTTTTTTCTCTCTCTTTTAGATATTGTACAGTATACTGCAAAAGGCAGATCAGAAAAATTCAGGTACTTTCACTACTTGAATTAAACAAACAAAAAATAATGGTATATTGATGATTACAGAAATGCGTTATTTTATATGCATAAAATATTTTATATCTGCCTGGAGTTCAGCCTTTAGAAGTGGAACATGCTGGAGGTAATGCTTAAAATGTGCTTGGATTACCTGTAAGACTCTGCTCATCCACTGGAAACTATCTTCTTCTGAGGAGTCAGGACGCTGTTCAGCCACCAACACAATCCTGTCATCGTGCAACACGTTGACTGAAAACACAGCTATCCTAAAAGAGAGCAAAACACCAACAAAATAGATAAAGATTTGCCTGCCTCGGAGTCAAGAAGCAAGTAAAGTGCAAATACATTAAAAAAAAAAAAAACAAAACACTGGGAAGCTGGGAACAATGCCACCCAGCCTATATACAGGGCTTCAATAGGTTTTCAAAAGCTGGACCGCAAGCTTAGAATGGACTGCACGGTGCCTAGTTATTTATTGACTTTTTTTTTTTTTCAAAAAAGTTTATTAGTTTTGGAAATATAATACAAGAAGGGGAAGGAAACATAGTATAAGGGGGGTCATCAAAAAATATTCCATTCCATCACTGTCCAAACAAGCCTACATTTCCATATTTAAATAAAACTCAAGAACTATTAACTATTCATTATTATCTATACAAAAGATGTAATCAAGAGATATTATAACATAACCATTCTTCAAATCTTTCAGGTCCCCTTACTCTATATCAGAAATATTTCAAGTAATCAGGGGTGAGGTAATAAATATAAGGAATTAAAAAAAAATGTGAGCATTTGAACCACGTGACAGAAAAAAAAGGCGGCGGAGGAAAGGGGGAAGTTATTTCGGGAAAGCAACTGGGTGGGGAAGAGTATGCAGAGGGTTCCACCCCTAGAGATTACACATTACCAAATTCAATCCACAGGTCCCATGCTTTATAAAATTTATTCAGGTTGTTCTTAAAGGTACATGTCAATTTATCATTAATCATTATCCAATTAAGTTTATGTTTAGTGAAATCAAGGGGAATACTGGAAGCTTTCCAGTAACAAACAATTCTAATGCGGGCTGCCAGCAGAATGTATTTAACCAGTCTGATCGACTGTCTCAGAACTGATTCCGCCAGCTGCGAAAATAAGTCACTTTTCACTCGTTTTGTGAGATTGCCTTGTGTAACTGTATATATGAAATTAAAAATTAGAATCCAGAATCTCTAGACTCAAGGGCAGTGTCACCAAGCATGGTACAGGGTTCCCATCTGACCGCAGCTTCTATAGCATAAAATTCTGACCAGAACCAAAGACCACCACATCATTACTTTATAGTTAGCCTCTATAAGTATAATGTATTAAGGGATAGTTTTGACATTGAAATTGACAACTCTTGCCAAACCTGAGCACTCCAATCTACCCCTAGACCTGCTTCCCATGGTTTCACTTTAAAAAGTTTTTTGTCTTGGTAAATAGTGTGCCACAGACTGCTGATATCCTCCCTTTAGCTTCAGTATTCATGCTACAAGATTTTTCAAAAGCAGTGCTCTGGTAAGGAGGAGACAGCTCTTTAAGCTTATTTTGGATAAATGATTTGATTTTATTGTACCTGAAAACTTCCGCTGGCAGGAGGACAAAATTCTCTTGTAGATGTGAACAACTAGAGATGACTTTCCCATCTAACAAAATCTCCAATGCGGAAAAAACCCTTGTTGCACCACAGAAATCGACCCTGATCGCATTCAGGAAGAAATTCAGGGTTTTGCCAAAGGGGTGTAAGAGGAGCATGTTGGGAGTGAAATTTGTAATTGTTTTTTGGCCATCCGAAACTATAGTGCTATATTGGGGACTCCCAAACCTTCTAATTTCTTTGGGGTGTACAATGTTGATGCATTGATACGGTGTTGCTTGTTGCCCCATACAAACTTGAGTAGCTTGTTCTGTATGTTTGGCAAAAGAACTCAATATAAAGAGAGTTCTTTCCACTATCATTGAAGGGGTTTTTATGGCATACAACTAATAAGCCTCCCCTTTCAGATAATACACGTTATGGCCAGAGCAGCATCTGACAATTACACTCTATGTATAATAGGGAGCAAAAAGGAAAGAGGCAAAGCACAGCAAATCCAGAGGGAGTAGCTGGAAGGAAAATGTCTAACAGGGGAGGAAAAATGTGTGTAAAAATATGTTGTGGGGCAGAGCAGTAGTATAGGCTAGAGAACATTCCCAAAAAATTTTGTTAGTTTTTATGTTCAACACTTTTGCACTTTCTAATCTTACCCCTTGTTGTCAAGGCTGAACCTTTTGTATTCTTACGATCCAACACATTAGGGAAACTAAAACAGTTTAAGTTTATAAACTGATATTTTGTATTGTTTTATAACATGGATAAAATACATATTTTACCAATGAATATTTAAAGCTGAACTGAAAAAAATTATTTTAAATATATTTTTCAAAAGCCAAAGGACACAATTCCAATTTGTGTGTACCAAATGCCTTTAAGACCTAAATATTACCTTGTAAAAATACCAGTGACATCATCACTGGACTGCACATGTGTGCAGGTTGACAAGCTGTGGCTGGAATTCAGAAAGTTCCCCTACCCAAGCCCGCCTAAAAGTGGATGGTTACAAGACCAAGCACTCTGCACAAAGAGAGACCACAGCAGTATCTGCACTTTATGAAAGAAAACATCTGCACAAAAAGCAGAATTTGTTTTATGCTTGACAGAACAGGTCTGAAGAAGAACACCAGTAAAAAAAAAAAAATCTTGCCTCTTTGTATTTGGACAATATTTGTTTAGCCTTGAGTACAACTTTAACACCAAAGGCTATGAAGCTACAGTTTTTGCAAAGTGGTCTTGAGATAACAAAGCCCAACAGCTTGCAGACAGAAGATTAGAGATGATAACGGCCCATTTTCACATATGAACGGATTCAGGGCATATGTGTGCCTGTATGCTTACAAACCATGTTACCATGAGCAATACAAACGCATTGGTGTAGAACAGGGGTCTGCAACCTGCGGCTCTGGAGCCGCATGTGGCTCTTCAGCCTCCTTGTTGTGGCTCCCTTCGACTGCCGCGGGGAGATCTCTGATGGGGGATCCCCTTCCTCCCAAGACACTGCGGAGGAGGGGGATTCCCTATCCGGTGTTCTAATGAAAAAAATCTACCAGTGAAATAAATCTACCACGGGGCGTGTACAAATGGATGTGTACATTGTCATCCCCCTACTTTGAACCCCAATTCCTCTGGAATGGGGAGATGTACAAAACCAAAAATGTAGGTGCAAGTGGGGGACACCTGTGACTAACACCCCCTAAAATTTAATTGTTAGGCTATCAGAACATAAAGAACTCTGCCCATCAAAAAAATCTACCGTTACACATTGCTGGAGGCACCTGAACCCCAATTTCTCTGGAACAGGAAGGGGGTACAGGTGAACAAAATTAGAGGTGCAAGTGGGGGACACCTGTGGCTAACACCTCCTAAAAACTCCACCCATCAAAAAACCCCTACCCTGTTACACATTGTTGGAGGCTTCTAACACCTAAACCCCAATTTATCTGGAAACAGGGTACAGGTGAAAAAAATTTGAGGTGCAAGTACGGGACACCTGTGGCTAACACCTCCTAAAAATTCATAAAAACTCTGCCTATCAAAAAAATCTACCCTGTTACACATTGCTGGAAGCATCTAGCATCTGAACCCCAATTTCTCTGGAACGGGGGGGAGGCGGTACAGGGGACCAAAATAGAGGGGCAAGTGGGGGACACTTATGGCTAACACCACCTACAATTGAATCGCTAAGGCATCGTCAGAAAATAAAGAACTCTGCCCATCAAAATAATCTACCCTGTTACACATTACTGGAGGCTTCTAGCACCTGAACCCCAATTACTCAAGATTGGGGGGTACAGGTGAACAAAATTAAAGCTGCAAAAGAGGGACACCTGTGGCTAACACCCCTTAAACGCCCACATCGCTAAGGCATCGTCAGAACATAAAGAACTCTGCCCATCAAAAAAATCTACCGTTACGTTAGAAGCCTCCAGCTTCTAATGTAACAGGATGATACGTTAGAAGCTGGAGGCTTCTAGGGGCATAGTTCAGTGTTTAATTTATTTCAAAGTAGGCCTACACATGCACACTTGTTGTAACAGGTAAAATTAAAAAAATATTAGAACTTTTAAAAGTTTATAAACTGTGTTATGTTTTGCGGCTCCAGACTATTTTTCTTTAGTGGAAGAGGAGGCAAAATGGCTCTTTTGATAGTAAAGTTTGCTGACCCCTGGTGTAGAACATTTAAGTGAATAGGCCTCCAAGGGGGTGTGACACTCATCTCATTATCGTTCAGGGTGCGTGTCACATGAAAACCTGCTATTCAGACCCAAGTTTATAGCACAGTACTAAATCAGTTCCCTGAAAACCTTGGAGTAACAAACGAGCAATACTTTGCAAAAAAGAGTTATTATGATTATTCAAATGCAATATTTCATATATACATGGCTAAAGGACACTAAATAAAACCATATTTTTTTCCATGAAGAAAAAACAAAAAAAAAAACACTATACATTCCTTTTAGGCTACGTCATCGCTCACCTCCCTCTGTAAACAAACTTCATAGGCTCCACGGCCAAGGCTGTTGCTACTACGTCGTCACAACTGTGCCTGCGTCCACTGACAACCATCTGACCGTCCACTTTTCCCACAACATACACCAACCGTTCCTGCAAATAAGCATTAGTTAAAACTGAAAAACACATAAGAAAACAAACATGCATCTGGTGCAACTAAATTAAATATAAATTAGTGATACCCAATGTATGATATTCATTATTTTTATTTATTTTTAATTGAAGATCATATACGGTACATTTCTAGAAATCAAAATTAGCTGGTGATTGACTGCAGTAATAAAGAGCCAAGCCCAACTGAGATTATATCAGCACACAGTTAATATTATCACACATCTACTCAGATTATGAAAGGCATGAGGTAAACTTATTTTGGCCATATTCCTTTTAGTTCCCTTTAATCCAAGTTAAACAATCACAAACAACGTGATTTGGTAAGGACTAGGCATAAAACAAAATAATATGCAAGCAACTTGGTGTATACAGGTAAAATAGGATAGGTAACTTGATTTTATACAGAGCTAGGGTTAATGACTACAGCAGGTTTGAATGCTGCACATATTTAGGCTTTTTGTTTTTTTTTTGGTAAAGACTAAAACCCATGAGTATTTTGAAAGTATTCACTACACTTATTATATATGGAAGGAAAGGTTAAACCAGAGCAAGTAAAATATAGTGTAGGATTGGCTGCCCTTTGCCTGGAGTTCACAGCTTTCACATCAATAGTTACAGCTTTTCCTTAGAGTATTGATAAACCTTACATAAACAAAATGGATAAACTAGTAATTTTAACAATGCACCATCATGAACAAATACAAATTTTACCTTCCTAGTGTCAGATCATAGTACCATGGTGGGAGTTTGTCCCCTTCCTAACTGTCCTCAATTTCACATTGATGTACAGCATGTACAGATTGTGCACTACTTACTATGTGAAGAAATACTTCGAAACTGCAAAGATACTCACTGGTCCAATAAATCCCAATAACCCAGTTCTGGCGAATGGCTGGTTAGAGACAGGGTCTCCATTAGAAGTAAGTGGAATTGTCTGAAAGAGAAAAAAATGATTTATTATAGGCAAATGTCTCCCTATTTTTTCCATCTACCACACTTATTCATATGACTCACCTCAAATATATTTTTGGTAATCCCATGGAGACCATAGTATGCAGTGCCTGTGGAGCTGGAGGACATACACAACTCTCCAACTTCATCTGTCTTACATAGATATGGACTACCCTCTGCCTTCACAACACACATGCTTGCTATGGAGAGATAAAACCGTATTTGTTAACAGACGAAAGTACACAGTCAGTTTGGATATTTCAAAAGTAATAAAATGTGAATGACCAACATTACATTAAAGGCAATCCTCTTACCTCCAGGCATTACTTGTCCTACATCTTGTACAGTCAGCACAGAAAGCTTCTCCTCAGTGTCTGCTCGAATGACACCATAGCTGAGTCCATTCATTGACAATACTGCCTTTCCAGGAGGAACACCCCCCATATCTGGGGGTCTGAAGATAAAATATAAAATGCAGGTAGGGAATGTTTTAAAGTTCAAGAGAATTATCTGTTTACCAACCCTGTATATGAAGGGCTTAATGTTGTTTTGTACATATTTTATGTCTTTGTTAGGACTAGTAAGAATATTTCTCTTGTTAAACAAGAGACAAAAACAGGTATAAGACACATCAGCTTAAAGAAAAAAAATGTGTGCACACTACAAACAATGTTCACACCAAGGGTTACCTAAAGGTTCAAACAGATGCTAGATGCTGTTTAGGACAATTCATGATGGCGCAATTACAAATGTTCCAAGACCAAGCTTATAGGTCCACCATGAACAAATAATAAATGACTACCAACAGACTATTGTGGTCGCTGCAGCAAGGTATCTTGCGCTCTCAATTAATGGGCTGATTGGCAACTGCCTAGCAGTCCATCTGTAAAGCTAAAGTTTCTGAAACTGACACCGCCAACAAAAAAATTACAACTGATCACTTTGAGCAGCAATTATTGAGAATAAATAGAAGGCTTTACATTTAGGCAGAGCATAATATGCAGATAAATCCCCCAAAGCTGAGTTGTACAGGCCGATTAAGAATGCAACGAACCATCTTTACACTAAATATTTTACTTACATACTTCACCAGCCCTCAGCAGTTTCAGTGTGTAGCCCTTTGTCATACATATAATTCAGGCAGTACCTCTTCACTTGGAACTAAACAGTAAATGTTACTAATGTGGTTTGGGAAAGGGGTGTCCAGGACTAATACAACTATATTACTGGGAATTAGACAAACATTCAGCCCTAGAAATGTTTGTCAATGTTGGCAGCAAGCAGCGGTCATTGACTATATGATATTTACCTGACAGATGCATAATTAGTATTTAATTGCATTTCATTTATTATATATTTAAACACAAAAGTATAAACAAACCCCACAATCAGCCAGTGGCAAAGTGACTGCTTTAACTGCCAGGCACAAACTAAAGCTAGATGGAGCTTTATGGTTTTGCAGAGAACAGTTCTACCTACTGTGAAGTAGTTAGCTCTTGATTATGACTTTTGCCAAGATATCTTACATTATGGTAAGTTTTAGGACCTTACATTAAATAACTAGATTCTATCTTTAGCATCTTTTACCTGCGCATGGATACAGTGAGTGCCTCTGATGACGTGGCACAGGGAGAAATCACTTCAGGCCTCAGACCACGAGACTGGAAGACGTTAAGAAAGGCATCACAAGATGAGATAGACCCTACAAAAACAGACAGACAGTCTTTATGTGGCATGTCCCTCGTACATTTTAAAAAACTGTTGCAAAGTTTCTTTTGATTATCTTACATGGATTTGCACCATCAGCCACGATCAACATTCTTAAGGAACCAAGGCTCACATCCCGTTGGTCTCTCTGTGCCAAAAGTGACCAGTGCATGTCTCTAGATTTCACTAGTGCAACACGAGCTACAGATCCAAACAAGGTAAACAAGGTTATTATGAATGTACCAAACAGTGTTCACTACAATATTTTACATAAATGCGTACATACACCAACACATCCTACACACACACACATACATACATAAAACTATATGATCTCTATATTTAGGATGATCTTTTTTTTGGAATCGATTACATATACAAAGAAATCCTACTCTGGATACTGGCTTTGAAAATCAGTCATTTATGATAAGTGTTCATTTAAAGATTTGATCGCAATCAATGGCTTGTCTATTAAAAATGAATAGTTTGGGTCTCAAGAATCTGTTTAGAACTTCAATGTCTTTTTAGAACAGGCTGCACTCTATCTAGAAATATGACTTGATGTATTTGGCCCATCTCTTTGAACACCTTACCACTAGGCAAATTAACTTGTGCGGTTGAATTTACAACACATTAGACATAAAGTATTATGTGCATCATACTAGTTACTGCTCAGCAAATTTAATATAAAATAATGTTCACATTAAAATTAATTACATGTTACTTTTAAAATTAACTACAAAACTGGACGCCTTTTAAAGCAGTCATCCAACAAAAAACTACATAAAAGGTGTATAGGATATCATTTGAGTATAATACTCCCCATCTATATACACTTCTAACCACTAGGGGTCACTGTAGTTGTATGCTAAACACTATTTGAAAACCTAATAGCAACACAAAATTTAAATGCAGATTCAGATCCCACTATAAATGTCAATAGTTTGGCTCTGTGCAAAAAATGGCAAATAGCGCTATTACCCAGTTACATTTAAAGCTGCCTTTATACAGGGCTGTAAAAACCTGATCAGCAAAAGTATCACAGATGCACCCTGCATACCTATGGGTATAATTGCATACATTAGAGTTAGAATAAAATGTCCGAGTACTATATATATTGTCTTTACCAGCCGATATCTATTTCCAGGAATCACAGATAATTTACCTTTATAGGCGCTGACCTTTTGAATCCAAGACAATGGATTCACCTTCATCAGTGCATATGGAATGCTGACTACATGCATGCGATTCATAACACTCTGCAAGACATATACTTGTTAGTGAATAAATTAACGAATTAGAACAGGAACATAACACGATCTGTATTTATGCCCTGCAGAAAGCAGACACTTACAGTAAGCACTCCATGCCACAGGCCAGAATCTCTCTTGAAGTCCAGGACATTAATCAGTGTTTCGGCTAAAAGACAAAGACAAGTTATTTCATTTTCATTATCTGCATTTTCACGGCCATACATAATAGTTAAATAGGATTAATCTTTACATTCTGTTTGCTAGTAGTTTATTTAGATTCTTCCACTTTTCTAAGAAATACGTAATTGGGAATTATATTACTCTTTTAATTTCTGTTTGTTATTTTTAAAGGAAATTGTATATAATGTCTCTTTAGGATTCAAAAGTGTTGTAACATAGGGCCAGTTCACAGTTCTACAGCCCTTGGAAATATGACACAATTCCCATTCCCATCCTACAGTCTATGATGGCATCATTTTAGCCTCGGTTTAGCATCTGAGGTTGGCATAGCACTCCACATGAGATTAGCTATAACCCCAGCCATTTGGGGGCTCCAAGGTTCAATTCAGAGCTGACAAGCATCCGTAAACGGCATTTCCAAAATGTAACTTTTTTGGGGAACTGGAAAATTATTGCGTTTAGTTCGGGATTATGTCAGGTTCTTGAACTGATAATTTGTATTACCCCTTCTTCTACCTCTTCTTCCTCCACGTTGCAGAGATTTTCCAGAGGAGGCAATGAATAAATTGTTTATATATGACTGAACCTGTTAAAGATCTCTACAAGCTTCTTGATTTTATATTATCAGTTACCCTACAAATTGGTACATACAGTTAACACTACAAGATAAAATGTATAACTACTTTCAAATGTTTACATTGGTCATTCTTACCTTCTGAGTAACCACAGGCCTGTGTTAGGGCATGGCAATGAGCCAACATGGCTGACTGAGACACAGTAACCCCCATGGTACTGCCTTCTTTGCTGGTTTTGTACTGCACACAAAAGGTTAATTAAAAAAAGAAAATGATTATATTAAAACTAAAGAAATTTTCCCAGAAGCAAATTTAAACTTTAATCTTTTTCAGATTTGCTGATTTGTAAAATGTTACAGAATTAATGCATTTGGAGGGTGATCGTGAAAACTAAAAATTGTTAATTATGTGGAGACATTTCTAAGGTTACTATTGTTTACTTTAATCAGAAGAGGTGGACCCATGAACAAATGTGCTTGGTGCCTGGATGAGACTGGCCATACAATATTACATATCCTTTAAAAGATAAGCCTGTTTACATAAAAAACTGTATTCAGGGTAATATTATGTTATTTGATTACAGTTCTACTTTAAATAGGTTAATAAATGTAACGTCCCAGATGTGAAGGAGAAGGAGGACAATTTGTTGCTGTGCTACAGGTTAAATATCAATATGAAGACTATGTTTTTCTATGACCATGATAACAAAATAAGTAAAACAAAACCATCATCTTCGATTTTGCGATTTTGACATTCACATTGGCTCTATGGTAAGCAAGACCTAATGATCTAGACACAGTGTGCAAAAACTATA
Organism: Pyxicephalus adspersus; assembly: GCF_032062135.1. NCBI lineage: Eukaryota > Metazoa > Chordata > Amphibia > Anura > Pyxicephalidae > Pyxicephalus > Pyxicephalus adspersus. The sequence goes on along the minus strand of NC_092864.1, from coordinate 53,351,184 downwards.
TTCAACTGTAATATATACCTCTATGTAAGCTGCGTCATTGCTTGCATCCCTGATGTGTGGATGCCAGTCTTTGGGAGGCTTCATTAGGTGCTTTCCATCAATAACAAACCATGCCAGACGAGGCCAGCCTGTGGGAGATATATTTAGTAAACTGAAATATATATTATTTGTTATTCATCAAACTAATAATAAAGCAACGAGATGTTTTTTTTTACCCAAGAAATAATTATTCACAACCAGTACCTTAAAAACCATTGGCACCATGGGTTACTTTTACTGGTTACTTGCCTTTAGCCTCACATTAGGTACTCAGTACAAGTCTACATAGAAAATGCTACATTATATTGTAAAAACCTGAATAGCTATAAGGACCAAGCAAATCTGAGAGGAGGTGCTAACAGCCATTACATGTCTTTGATTAGCAACTAATCATAAAAACACAATAAGAATTGGAGGGCATGTAAAGGTTACCTAAGATATTCAATGTCATAGCGTAAGGAAGACCTAACATTTTTGAAAGGGCTTTGATGACAGTTACCAGGAAATTAAATCATGGAATGCAATAAACTTTGCTATGAGTTCCAACTCTCCCACATGTTAAATGTGTTTTGTTTGAGAGATTTGCCATAAAATCCCATCAGTTTTTTATTTGCTGAAATTAGGCTTTAAAGTGTCCTAAACCCAATAAACTTTGAATGGATGATTGCCTAGCAGCAGCACTGTTACTCGAGTTTTATTTTGTAAAAAATGTTATGAACCTCTAGCTGGACTTCTGATCAAGTGCTTATGGCGAGTAGATACTGCTTACCAAGATACATGCTGAGAGATTCACATCAGCACAGGCTGGTAAAAACCCCCATCCGATGTTTGCTTCCTATAGTTTACTATATTAAGAAAAGTAAAAACTAAACACACTAGGTTTGATTAAGGAAAGGAGGAAGTTTAGATCAAACAGTATGATACAGTTTAATAAGAGGCTGAATGTACTCTATAAAAAGTTATTACCTTTTTTGCAATAAAAAATATGTAATGATTGTTTAGGTTTACTTTAACCCAATAATGAAACATTTTGAAGTTACCTAATTATGAATGTGTCACGTGAGTTATCGGAGTATGGAATGTGCACCTTTTATAATTTAATTTTCATTAAATACCTTTAAATGTCACAACTTCTCCAGTTTGAGCTTTAGGCAGTCCTTTTTGGCAGGCTTCCGTGGTAAGAGCGAGTGACACTCCACAGCTACCCAAGAGGAAACCGATCTGCTGGCCGCCAGCGTCCTGCAAGATGTGTATATTAATATGTAGGTATACTGTACATAATGTCTGTATCCTAATTCTCTCCTAACTAGTCTTTATTTACCTTCCTAGTCAGTGGCACTTCAATGGGCACCGGAATAAGATCAGAAAGCAGGCATCCATAAAACGCTACCATAAACATCACAGGGTCACTATTGGGAAAAACAAGTGCCACCTGGAAAACATAATAACAGAATAGAAAGATTTAGAATCATTAGCATCATTATATTCTCTACTACTTCACTAGTTTTCAAAATGTTGCACTACTCTAAACAATCCCCCTTCATGGCTATACAAAAATATAGTGTCAGAAAATTACATACGAAATCAATACACTCCAGTATATACATCCCTAATAATTTCACATCACTTTTTTTTGATGGGAATTATTTTTATTTACACACATCAAATTATAATTACTTTATTTACATATATCATACAGTGTTTATAATAAAATAAAAAACATAGCCTAACATTCACTAGAGCAATGTTTATAATTTGCATCAAAATAGCCCAAAATCTAGAAACAAGTATTACAACATACATTCTTCCAAGTGAAATATCAATTTGAAATGAATAATCCTTTTTTTTAATATGTAAATACATTTTCAGTGTTTTCTCTACCTTCACCTGACACTTACCAAAAGTTGCCCCTATTAACTAGAAGATCAAAGTAGTATGCAAATCAAATGTCAATTAATGTCAAATATTTCAATTTGTGTCCAGGTGTTGCTACTTTTACAACCTTTTATGAGAAAAGTTGAAGTGAGATTTGGTAGTGTACAGCCATTTAACACTTACTTAGGAGGAGGGAAAGGAGGAGGGTAAAGTATGTAAAAAAATGTCCTTACTCTTAAAGTAAAACCCTTAGGCTACGTACACATGTGCAATTGTTCTCGTCTGATAAGCGCCTCAAGGCCGATATCGGACGAGAATTTTAGCATGTGTACAGCGCTTGTCGTCCATCGTCTGAACGACTGCCCTGGTGGATCCATGGACAATGGACGACGAACGATCGTAATGGAAGTGAAGGGGGAGAGCCTGCAGTGGGGTGCTGCTCCATCGTTCCCCCCCTCCCCTCTCTCCATAGAAGAGAACGGTGCTGTATGTACAGCACTCGTTCCTGCATCGTGCAGTCATTAGTCGTTGGAAAGGATCGTGAAAGATCCTTTCCAATGACCATTATTGCATATGTGTACCCAGCCTTAGGGAAGGGGTAAAAAGCCACACTAAAACTTTACTGTAGCCATATTGCTGATTTTTAAATTAAGTATATAAGTAAAAGAGAGGATTAAATGCAGGCTGTCTTTGTCTTCATTTTAGGGAAGAAAAAGATTTCCCCCCCTATAAATATCAGTGTAATATACTTAGAAAAATGTATAAACTATTTTTTTACATAGAGTGATCTAACTCCCTGTTCATAATTATCTTGCTGTAAATTTTATGGGGAGTCGGAGTGTAGAGAAGATACTCACCCTATCTCCTGGTTTAAGAAGAGATTCATTCTTGTTGGTCAGCTTGTTCATTAATGTGTAAGCCAGTTTAACACTTCTACTCCATAATTTGCCTAAACACAAAATAGAAAAAGACAGGATTTATATGTAACCAGATAACTAGAAACAACCTCAACGTCAATAAAATGGCTACATTTCTGACAGTTTATAAAAGGATATGTAAACTCAATTATTTGCTCTCTGCTAAATTATTATATATATTTTTTAACTCTAAATATGAAAAAAATATCTTATTCTGACTGAAAACTTTAAGGCCTCACTGCATGATGTATTCTTTTTTAGTTAAACTGCGCCCTCTCTCACACTCTCTCTCTAGAGAAACCACTCCGAGAGCAGTGTTCCTCCATAAGTCGAGAACAGGGGTATAGGCATTGTCGTATTGTCAGAAGGACAAGAACTATGTTAATGGCAGGATCGCCAGAGAAAAAAAAATAAGGACATTTTATTCTCATGTACAAAAAAAAAAAAAAAAAGAAACTTCCAAAAAACCTTACAACTGAAACAAACCATGAGCTCCTTACCATAAGTGAGAGTATAGATTGCTTTCCCAGTGGTGTCCAAGGAAGTGAGACATGGCGTTTTGGGTTGAGTAGTTCCCCAGCGATGAAGAGCAGTTAACAAAGATGGAGGCCAGTTAGAAACTACTCCCAGGGGTTCCCCTTTAAGTAGTGCCATTTCTGCACCTTCTGGTTTAGGTTGGTTAGGATCTGGTTGCTGAACTGCAATAAAAAAAAAAATAAAAAAAAAAAGGAATATAGGATATGAAGGCTAAAATTTGCCTAAAATTGTCTCGACTCGCCAGTGGTAAATATTTGTCCACCATTATTACCTTCCAGGAGCTCTTCAAAATCATCCACAAAAAACTCTCTGAGTGGAGGACGCTTTGGCCTTTTTAATGTATTAAGGAGCTGCTGAATTTTGGATGAGACTCTGCTGTTCACTGGCACACCTATAGGGAAGGGACAAGTGGGTCAGAGCACTGTGCACATCACAGGTTAGCATGTCTACTGGAAGCGTCTAATAATACTAACGCACCATCTGCTGTTTCTAATATGCTGCTGTTGAACCCCGGTGGCACGCCACGAACAGATGCCACCTGTGGACGCTCATGGAGAGAATTTCCTAGGAGTCCGGTAGTCACGTCAGGTGGAGCAGAAACACTCTCTGGTTATCAGGATGAAGAACATGACATATGGTTCTGATCACAGTCTGAAACCTTATGAAGTCACCCAATGAGCAATACCCCCAGTCGTGGTCACTGCCATGACACAATGAAGTCAATTTATATAAAAAAAAAAGCAGCCAGTAAGGTTGCAATCAACCATTTTTAAAGGCAGGTGGGCTACTGTGAGCAAATATGTTACCAGGTTTTAAAATTAACCTAGAATTAGGCAAATGCATAGTCTTAATCTACAACTAGTCAGAAGTCATAACAGATTTTACATACCTTAGAGGGAATAAAAACACACCACCAACCTTTATTAATTCTTACACTGTGCCATGACGTGTACCAACGGCTACCTTAACAAACAGCCTTCAGCCTTGCTGGCTAGTATTTTATAGTTAAAGTGTAATGTAACATTTGGCAGCACATGCCAGATACTGACCTATCTGGGCATGTGCCATGAGGTCTGCCAGCATGGTGGCAGCTGCGATGACAGGGCAGCTGTTGGAGGCGGCAGGCTTGGCTCCTGGGTGGGATGAGGTGGAAGATGCTGATGATGAGGTGGAGGAGCCCTGGGTTACTCTGCTAATCCAGGGCTCTACGCTGGAATGACCTTGAAGCGGAGTGGATGTGATGCGTCCCTGACGGAGCAATGAGCCCTCATCCTCCGAAGCTGACGAGGTGTCTGTGAGTAAAATAATCATGACAGCTGAATAACAGTGCTTGTGGAACAAAGGTCAAACATTTAGGACCAAACAACCTAAAAGAAAAGGGGGATCATATGTACTGTACATAGGGGTTACCAAAGGAACATTAGGACATAAGATGGTGAGCAGACATGTACCTGCAGTCACTCAGGGAGGAACAATATAAATGCAATATTACCTGGTGGGGTGTAGGTCTCTAAAGAAGATTGGACAAGAGCTGAGCGCCTTTTAGAAGGCATAGGCATTTTTCTCTCCTTGTATTTGGCCAACGCTGCTTGCACGGCTTCTGTGTGAACATCTGTACACAAGAGAACACAAAGCTGATGTTAAGTAAGATTTCCTACAAACTCATAAAATCAACATGAATACATTTACTCTCTTTATCATGGTTAACCTGTCACGGATATTATGCTATCAAGCTTTCATCCTGCAGGGGTGTGTGCCAGACCTCTGTACACAGAACACTGTTGTAATGAAAGAGCAAGGGTTCTTTTCTGAAAAATGATGGTAGGGAACAAACTTTTGTACTGGGGCTGCTTTCTAAAGAAAACACACTGTATAAATTCAAATACATTATCACCTACTGCTTTGCTGCACCTTGAAGGTATTGAAATGAAACTGGAAGTTTAGTTTGGTTTTTCATTTATTTAACTATAAACATGCAAAGGGGGAACTTACCAGATCGAAATCGCTCATCCCGTGAACTGGTGGACCGAGACCTCTGCTGCTTGTTAGTTGTCGTAATTTGTGACGAGCCCAATAGTTTTGTTTCTGTTTGCAAAGAAGGATCTACCCCTGGACAAAAAATCACAAATTATTTTAAGTATTCTTCTTCTGTGCAATTTTTTTTATTTCTTTTTTTTAAAACTATTTTCAAGCAGTTATAACTGCAGTGTAGCAATCTACCTTACTCCTCTTCATCAGGACAATATGACAATTTCAGAACCCCTTACACTTATGTGTAAGTAACAGGAAAGGATTTTCCAAACACACTGTAGGCTTCTAGCCATCTCTATCCTTGATGCAAAGTATCAAAACAAAGATGTTTGTTAAAGTCACCAGCCAGATAAACAGTGCCTTACAATTCTGTAACTGACAAGGGATAAATAAAACAGAAAAAGAGGAAGTTAAGAATCAGTTGTCAAAAAGTAAACTCACTAAACCATACAGGGAACCCTGTAAAATCTGGTTGCAGTGATAACAAAATTTAAATCAAAGGCAAACTGGTTGACTTAGCACAGTTGTAGTGTTTTGTACAGAGTATTAGCATTTTGCCAGTTGGTAAATTTTAAAAAGCCTAGGCAATTGCTAAAAAAAAGCCTTTTTTTCCTGGATACAAATTTGGCATTTAATAGGTAAATTAAATGTTCCAATGAAAACCACAGTGTATGTATGGAACCCAACCATGCCCTAAGCTTAGTATGGTACCAAACTCTGAGCATTAGTTAGTAGAATAACTATTCAATTAGAATGTTCAAATTTCTTTATAGTATAGCCTAATATTTCTTAAAAGGACTGCCTTGGGTATTTCTATAAATGAATAAATATTCTCCACTCTACCCAAGATTGCATGACTGAGAGCTTTTAGAAGTGGACCATCTGGTTACAGGGATAACCAACACAAATTACTAATATCACTGCACAAAAGTACCTCAACATTTTAAATAAACTTCTTTAGTGACAATAAAAGGGAGGGTGCAGATCATACCTGTCCCTGACCTGTTAGATAAAACAGGACAGGCTGCAGCACATTTCTTTCTTTTTTTGTGATTGCAGTCACATGTCTGCCATCTTTTGTATCTTACTTTTTGCAGGCAAGAGCTGGGGGCAGAGTGAAGCTGCAGCAGAATGTGACTTTTGCAATACCACAGTTTCAGACTGACTTAAATGTACAGACCAATAATTATTATTATTATTACACAGTATTTATATAGTGCCATCATATTATGCAGGGCTGTACAAAGTCCATAGTCGTGTCATTAACTGTCCCTGAAAGGAGCTCACAATCTAATGTCCCTACCATAGCCATATGTCATTAATGTAGTCTAAGGTTTATAGGGGGAAACTAATTAACCTCATTGCATGTTTTTGCCCTTAATGCTAATATTAATGCTATCTGCTCTTAAGTGATACAGTTATGCAAAATGGAGAAAGTGAATTCACTGAGCATGATTACAGGCTGTGATAATGCTGAGCATTCCTACAACAGTTTATAGTCCTGATGCTGGGTGCTTATGAAAGGGTGAGACCTATTAATGGTAATAATATTTTAAAAAGTGTTAGATTGGACAGATGAACATTTCCTTATGCATGTTTATAAAGTCATACAACCAGCAATATTTTTTTTTTTACATTTTTGACTTGCATACACCTACATTTATGTTACATTTTGAATAAAGCAGAATTGCAAAAAAACTGGCAGCGAGTTGGGTGAAGTGACACTTTCATAGATTTACACACCACTGTCCAGTGGCTCTATGTATTAAAGAGCTGCTGAATTTTGGATGACACAAGACCCAAATTGCAAAGCTCACTGGCCTAAATACCTTAAGCTCCTCCTTAATTATGTTTACAATTAACAAGGAACCAATGTCTCCTAGATTGTAAGCTCTTTGGGGCGGGGTCCTCTCTTCCTCCTGTGTCACTGTCTGTATCTGTCTGTCACTTGCAACCCCTATTTAATGTACAGCGCAGCGTAATATGTTGGTGCTAAATAAATCCTGTTTATTAATATTATTATTATTATTAATAATAATAATAATAATAATATTAATAATCATGTCAACTGCATCCCTGATGTCTTTTGATTTTCCCATACTAAGAAGAACGAGCACTGTATATCTGGCTGGGCTTACAGTTGGGAAGGGGAGAAAGTTCTGCTTAGTTTGGCTCTGATGCTCTGGTTCAGGGATTAGAGCTCAACAGGAATCACTCACTCAGCAAGTAAAACGCCCAGAACAGCCTGGAAAACAAAACTGACCAGAATACTAGACATAACCTAGTTCAGTACCTACTCATCACATAGGTTAGCAAAATAATGAAATCTTTTGATTTTACACGTAATAAATGATCCATCTACACATTAGTGCAATTAATTACAAATCCCATTAAAAAGCCCACAACCTTTTGGTTGTCTTTAACTGGCCTTTGGTGCTCTATTTCTCCGGTGTTTGGTTTGAGGGGACTGACCGGCCAAAGACATTTTTGTTAAATAACAAAAAAAAAAAAATGACCCCCCACGTAACATGAGTTATTACCCCCCCCCCCCCCACCAAAAAAAAAAGTTCTATAGTACAATACACTAGCCCATTGTTTGCAATCTTAATTTATTGAGTTTGAAGATATGTAATTTTGTTTTAAAACGTAAAATACAATTTAGGGTTTTCAACATCCATTTAAAAGGGGTTTTCCCCAAAGGAAAACACTTTAATACCTGACAATACTTTTTATTTTAGCCACTGTGACCACTTAACTCACCAGCCTAAGGCTTGTTGAGATAGTAACATGTTCCTCATCATTGCACACATCCTGCCACATGACCCAATATGTATGAACAAGCTTTAATATCTTACCTTGAATGAGTGGGATGTAACGAGCCAGAAGCTTGGCCCTCTTCTTCTCATAACCTTTCTGAGTTATGTCTCCTGAAAAACAAGAAGCCAGAATGTAAATCTTAAACTTATTAAGCCTGTGGTGCAGTGTTAGAAATTAGGTCACTGAAACTGTAAACATGAAATCATTTCAGTTCTCATAAGCTGCATTCTCATATGCCAGTTCAAGCTGTGCATATAAGAGGATTTCAAAGATTTCCTGCATTTTACCTTTAAGCAATATGTAAGATTACGTGAAAGTACCATCAGACTTGGTTAGTGGTTGTTCAGAGAGATTTCAGGGAAGCAAAATGCGCAGGCCAGGATAACACATAATGAACATTATGAACATGCTGGTATAAAGGCATTTGTGCCTTTTAAAGCTGAACTTCGGGCTCAATTTTTTTTTTATAAAAAACCTTAAAAATCACAAAAGATAAAAATCCTCAGTGTGCACCAAATGAGTTACCATGACCTGTGCAGAGCAGAGCTGCAGGAGGGGTGCAAAAAGTCCACCACTGCAGGCTGCTTGCAAACTACATGGGGGGCACATAGACGACCACTCATCCTGCACAAGAAAGTGATAGGTCTGTATTATAGAAAGCTGTTCCACAGAGGTAAAGTGTGGTGTTCACTTATTGAGGAATTCCACACCAACCTGGAAGGAATCAAAAAACTGACACCAAGATCCAATAAAGAATACACAAACCTATTGTATTTAGAAATTATTTCTTTACAGCAGATTTCTGCTTTATTTCAGTTACTCCCCAAATACAGGCAAATCGTTTTTTGGGGTATAGTGGGTGCAGTCCACATTTCTGTCACAATAATATCGAGGCCCAATTTTCCCTCAGTTCTTGTTCATATGGGAGGTGGTGGTGAGGGGATAAGATATTACTAGACAGGAAGACATGGACAACAGTAAGAAGCATAGTTTGAAAGTTGAACCTCAATGCAAAGTTTCAGAATTGCCACAGCTAAAGTAGCTTTCAATAGGCAGTAATATGCAAAAAATAAAAAACATGGCTGAAGGTGTAGAGGTTTATACAGTCCAGTGATTAGCTACTGTGACGGCAAACAAAATCCCATCAAAAGGCCATAAATTCATAGCAAACAGGGAGACAGCAACTGTTAAGTCAGCAACAATCTGACAGTCACAGACAGACCCCATGGGAGGTCAATTTAATGCACTGACAATCTCTTTATTACAAGGCAGCTTATCTCCTGATACCCTACATAGGGGTGAACAGGCAGCATAAAACTCAAATAAGCCTTGTAATAGGATTCCAAGACTAGCTTCAAACAGAAAATAAGCAGCTGTTCCCAGGACAAAGTCCTGTGGATAGAGGGAGCATGCTTCAAACTTTCCTGCAAGAACTGTGCCAGGCAAGATGCTGGGTGACTGTGCCAGCACAAACATAAGTCTGTCATTAAAACAGGCCCGCTCTGAACCAGCACTGTGCCAACACACATATTAAAAAGCTACAACATTTGTATGAAGCCATATGGTATAGCTGCCTCTGCACACAAGAATACATGAGCCTGAGCAGATCCTTATTATTGGCACAATACTATTCTTCAGATATAGGACAGTTTAAATGAACAAACAGGCAGATGCTGTTTGTGCTGCACACAAAACAAAAGCCATTACAATGGGACTATTCTGCTCTTTTTTATGTTAAAGGGATGTTTAAAAAAAAAAAAAAAAAATTATAATAATGAATTTAACATTGACTATTAACGAAGCTCCGTTTCAGCTGACATCTTCATCTTTCAAATATTAAGTACTAATATGGGGTAAGACTGGAATGTGAACGTTGATATCTTGGTGTCTTTTTTTTCTGTACCCTTCTAGCTCAATTTTCTTAGGTGGGTATATAAACCCTATGCAAGTTTATCTCTGGCAGACAAGAGATTTACTATATAGGTCCAAGTCTCCTGTATTTTATGCTGTGTGACAGTCTGAGATAAAAATCCATTACCATTCATCTCCCTAATACCGGACTCTCCTAATTAGTGAGTACCTGGCATTTACTCATCTGAAATTGTTGCATTGTTCTGTTGGTAATATGCAATTATGGTTTATTATATTGTTAAGCTATTTAAGTTTTCTTTATTAAATACAGTTTCCACCTTTTGAAACTCTGATGAAGTATTTGATACAAAACGCTTCATGTTTCCAAATTTTCCAAAGCACCACCAGGTTATATGAGGTCTATTGGTATAAGCCTAATCAGATAATTAGGTAGTTCCTAAGGCTACGTACACACTTCCAATTATTATCGTTGGAAAACGAACGACGAACGTTCATGCACGATATATACGAACGATCGTATAGCACCCATCCTGCACATAGAGCTAACGACACGATCGTTCGTAGATATTGTACACACAATAGATACGATCGTTTGAGCGATAGAGTAACTATGTGCACGACAGGAAAGTGAACGGACGTTCGTTCATCACGCATGCTCTGAACATGGACGATCAACGAACGACCGTACACACGATCGATGTTCAACGATCGTGGTCCAATCCGATCCGTTGGTCCGGTCGTTCGTTTCCAGCGACTTTCCTCGTTCGTCGGCGTCGTTGGTTACTTTTTTACGAACGATTTTTTGCCCAATCGATCTTTCGTCGTTCGATTGGAACTATAAAAATTGGAAGTGTGTACGCACCTTAAGGTGGACATCACATCTTAGATATGTTTTCATGTTAAGGGAAATAAGAAAAAAAAAAAAAAATCCTCACATTAGGAATATATAGAAGGTACAAGTCCAATCAAATATAGGAGTTTTTATATGTGTTTTTTTTTTAATGAAAAAGTATTTGTTTTTGCAGTCATATTGTGTAGAGGCTGCTGGTAGTTATCACTTTTTCTAGCTACACACTAGAGGGCAGCAGAGTGGCTGCAATGTAGACTACATGTTCCAAAATTCCTTGCATAATCATATTTAATACTTTAATTTCAGTTTTCTACAGAACAATGGTATTAAATGGTACAAAGGTATTAAGAATATAAGGTTCTATGCAAAGGATATTAAAGAGGCCTAATTAAAAACATATTTTTAGCACAGTAGGAAAAACTCATCATTAAAACGTAACACAATTTTTTTTTTGGTTTTTGATTTCAGTGACAGATTCACAGACAATGTTCAGGTGTAACACACACAGGTATTTATTACCACTCACACAATATATCACTGATAAGGTCTTCATTTACTTTTGCTTTTAGATACATCATTTAATGTCAGCAAATACTTACTGGACTGCTTGCTCAGAAATGACACAAGTCATGAATAAAAGTGGTGCAGTTCTTGGAGGTTTACACAAATGTCTGAAATAGATCAGCCCACCATCAGCATTAGAGGTGGCAGGATAGTCCAGATTGGAATCAGGTCCGACTCAGATTATTAAAATTTCAAGCTCTGATCTGATCAAACTATACTATATTCTCACTGACAGGTATAGAGGCCACCCGCAGATGACAGCTGTCATTGTCTGGTAGCTAGATTGGCTAAGCCCCAACATACCGGTTTGTGACAGGTATATTATTGTAACATTTCGGGAATTTATTCATGCAGACTTGTAAAGCTACATTAGTATAAAAAATGTCTCAAATGACTTATCAAGCAAGTCTGTCATATACATAATAATAAAAAAGGAACATACTTGTGAAGAGGAGGGAAAATAAGAAACAAATACTTACTTTCTCAAATGGTCCCCCTGTCAGCTAGGAAACCAACACTTGCAACAGTATTGATCTCCTAACTGTGGGCAATTTGCTTGAAAAACTTCAGGACTGGAGTTCAGCTTTAAAAGATGTCAACATAACCAATTTAAACTAAACATGTAGATGGCATGGACATTACAGACATTAATATTAGATGACTAGAACAATCTCAAAGTGTTTTCATGTATGTTGCAAAACATTTTTAATCTGCAGAAAACGTCACTATAACACTGTCCTGATGACATCTATCCAAATAATTTCTTGTCTTGATTTGGAAAAACTTATATTATGTTGAGATGGGTTTAAAGTAAACTGTAAATTTAAAACATACAATAATGAAGTTTTGTTAGTGCAGCATCACTCAAAGAACCCTGAACGCTTGGAGGCTCCGATATGAAGAGAACAAAACCAAAATCCTCATTCTGACCTGTCCACTTATTGCTGCATATACAAATCTACTACATTTTATGTAACTGTACCTACTTTTACCAGTCAAAATGCATCCACCCCATGACAAACTATAAACTGTTCTGTACCCTACAAAATAATATGAACACATTTTATAAGACCTAGGACCCTTGGATAGCTTATAATCAACATTAAATCCTTTGTGAGAAACCACTGCTATATTTGACCCTTACACCCTTTCCCTGATCTTACCCCACCCTTGAGTGGTACACCCATAAGAGGTACTCACTCTCGTCCTTTTTTTTTGTTCTGTTCTTTAATTGGTTATATTTTATTATACTCATTGAGGAAAATCTCTGTAAAAATAGATGGTAATGTAGCTAATATCTCCTATCTGTTTATACAGTTGTTACAATGGTTTTTTATGTTGTAGGTTTTGCATTTCTGAATATTGCTTTGTTTTTTCTTTACATATAGTTATACAAATAACAACTCTGTTTTAATGAAGTTTTGACTTTCTTTGATTGTACACAGATGAAGAGAAGTTTGTTTGCATCTTTTTCTTATGTACATAATAAACTATGTTTTGAAAGAGTTTTGATTCCTCACTTTTGTTAAATTTTAATACATGCAAATGACCTGTGAAATACTTATTGTAAGATTTTGTTTGAAAACTTTATTAAAATCTTTGCAATACAAAATGCATCCACCCCCATGCTAAAGAATTAGGAGTACTAGGATAACTACAGCTATAAAACACTTTGTTTATAATATGAAGGTTTAATTAAATCAATGCAGCTGAAGATCTTTTGGTATAGAACTGGTCGATGAAAGCAGTGGCTCTGTCGGAGTAACTGTCCCCTGACATGAGCTTGGATATTAGGAGGTGGAGACTGAAGTGGTGGCTCATAATGAAGCATATTCAGCATCTTCTACTGCTACAAATCCGGCCCCACTATTTCCCAAGTGCATGCTAAGGATCAGCAGGGGGTAGAGAACAAATCTGAGGCTGCAATTATGAAGGCTGGTCAGTATTAAACCAGAACAAGATATTTATTTTCAAATACTATCTTTTATATTTTCATTCCACTCTAAGTATTATGCAGTTGCAGCTACCTTTAATTCAATATTTATGTGACAACTTAGCCAGACTGAATCATGATAAAGGATAACTTCAGTGATACAATGGGAGATTCCCCTCTTCTATACCATGAAAGCCATGCTGTCCATCACCATGATGTATGGAGGGCGTGAGCACAGACATTTTGCAGGGTGTCAGTTTCTGGGCACATCTACTACAACAGGGAATTTGCAGTATTTGTTAGATACTACAAAACATATTATAATATAGATAATAGTATACACAACAGAATCCAGATTAAAAAAATGTATTTATTACACGCACATCCAAGTTCACATCTCATTAGCCCATAGAAACCTTCCCAGTAACTTCTGCTGATCCCGTGAAATCACATTTGTTAGATTTTTGTGGATTTTGTCATGAAGTCCATGTTGCATACTTTCAAAATCCCAGCTATTTCCTCTCTGGACACACCCATTATGAACAGTATGAATAGTGCTCCCCTGATTGGAATGTGGTTCTGTGATATAAGGAAACCCTGAGCTGATACCAGGAAAGGAAGGATGGAGGGGAGGCATGGTAGAGCCTGGTCTGTAATGACAATGTGCCCAAAGTAGGGCCTAAATGTCAGATGATGCTGGGAACAAGCAAAAGGGAACAGAAGTCATGGGGGAGAGGAGATTTAAAACAAAATATCACAGAGGGAAAAGATCACATCAAAATGAAAGGAATTACTATGAAACAATGCAGATATCTATGAAATGACATATATCACATGAACCAATACCCATAGCTATATCATTGTGCAGCAGGTCTTTATTGAGGTTTATATTACAGAAGCATTAGATTAGAAAAAACATCAATCATTTACATTAATATTTGTTCAAATTAAAAGCAAACCACACCAGACTGTTTTTATAAAGCAGAATAGCAACCGATCATGAGGTGCAAAGAATAAATCACCCAAACCCAATCAATACATTTTTTCTCACCTAAACAAATAAATTAAGATTTTCCAATTGGTTTCTGCTAGTTAACATAGTTTGCATGTTTTACATTTTTCCAGGTAACTTACAAAATAAAATAAATAAATCTGCATTTTGCACTACATTGCATCAAATTGAATTGAAGACCAGGAAATGTCACAGCAAACAATAATACAATACCTAATAAGGAACACAAATGACAACACAAAAAAAATAAAAAATACAAAAATTAAAAAAAAAAACCATTAAAACTAGATAGCAACGGATTATTCACCAATTATATTATCATTCACTGCTTGTTTTTTATTGTGTAAGAAATACCCTTGCAATATAATATCATATTATATAGTCCCCAATAAATGTGAATTCCAGGCATTTGGTATTTCTGTGCTTTAATTGTAAGTGCGTGTTTTACAACCATCCCTTGGAAGTTTACATCTGGGTAGAAGCATATTGTAATGCTGCCATTGTATGTCTATTGTCTTCAAACAACCAAAGCTATAACCAAGAGGCCAACACCTAAACAGAATGCTTTTATGAGAGGAGGATCAAAAGCTACATTTTAACAACATTGAATTATTCAAAGAGATTCCAGAACCATAAAAAGTAACAAGAACGCATTATTAGCAACAATATGGAACCACAATATTATAAACAGAACCCATTTATAATATCTCCACCATCTCAAGTGACATCCAGAACCCATGCTGTCTTAGAAGAGCAAGCACCAATTTTATCACCCACAAAGGACATGCTCATGTTAGTTTTTAATATATTGTGCTCATCTCTTACCGACGCATCCAAATGGTCCCACATACGGCTTTCCAATACTGTGTACAAGATTAAAAAGGATTTTTTGGGTATGAATATCCCTTAACACATTCCCAATCAAGCACATTTCTCTATTAAAATAAATCTCTAATCTAAAGATAAACAAGTAGGGATTAATTGGATCTATCACAACCTAGCAGAAACTAATATATACAAATAAATACGGACTATACTTACATCCAACTGTACCTTATTATAAGAAGCGAGCACCTGCCCTGTTGTCAGTGGCTCTGTACCTAGAGACCTCCAACCCTCCTGCCAAATGACAGGGAACCAGAACTCCAGAACAGGGACCACTCAGAGCTGTGAGTTTAATCTGACCATCAACCATCAGGAAGCATCCAAATTCAGAATAATCAGCAAAGCTCTGCAAGCTCTAAATGCTGTCCTCATTGCACTGATCACATCCCTTTGTTCCCCTTTGAATAGAATAGCAAGGCAGAATCTCTCCACCCCATGGAAGGAGATTAACCCATCATTTGCATTACCCCTGGTCCCTCCACTCTCTAACTGTCCCACAAATGTATAGAGACAACAGGAAAACAGCTGCTCCCCTTGGATAAAAGCAAGCAAGCAGAGTTTTAACACTAAATATATAAAGATGGTCTTTTCTTGAAGCAGATAAGACAACCAAACCATTGTAACTGGTCGCTGTATCAAGTTAAGTGCTTCCATATTAGAAAAAGGGTAATGATGTTGACAGTTCCACCATTTATCAGATTGGTAATAGACTAAATGATTGTTGAAGGGTGATACACACAGCCTGCGGAATTTTTATCAATTGCAAAACCACAACAGTGACTTCTCCTGGGGACAAAACTAAGATTCAGCAACACAATGACTACAGATTCTGATATCTATTCATTCACAGCCATGGCTTTTATGGAATAGGCAGGCGTTCACAAGACACAGAATATCACTGCCATTCATGGTAAAAGGCAGAATCCATCCATCTGACCGGACGTTCAACTGGCCTAGAACACAAAACACCAGCACAGCAATGGGGATGTCTTGCCTCCCCCATAATGTGCCCAGAGGTGTCGACTTGAACAAAGACCCACAGTCATGAGTCAAAGGTCCAAACAACTGGGGGAAGCTTAGCTGCATATCTCCACATTCTACTTAACCAGTCATTTCTTACACAAAGGGCTGCTGACTCCTAGGCCTGGCATCCTTTTCTTGTTTAAAAAGATCAATAGGCAACTTTAATAAATCGTCCCAGCATGCTTTCCTCAACATTTGGTTAGGCACAGGAAAATCTGGATAAAAAAGTGCTTAAAAGAACTTTAAGTCAGGTGTTAAATCATGGTAACATTTTTTTTCTTAAGGAATGATGAGCAGATACAGGCTGCAAATACCAAATAGAGCTATAGGTAATATGTTGTCTTGTTTCCTTTCCATGCAAAGTAGAAGCAGCTAAAACACAGTCACAGATCGTAATACCTTTGTCGCTTTGCCTTTCAGAAATCATTATGCCAGACAGAGACTGGAAATTATTATCTCAATGCTAATGATTTACAACTGATGAATCAGCCTTGTCCTGCTTTAACATGTGTAATGTACAATGACACAGCTAAACTGCACAGCTATGGAGACAGGGAAAATGCTTTCTGCATTTAGCACTATCATTGTGTTTCAGACACGTTATATGTGTAATGCAAACAAGACCCTCAGTGGCCAAAGCTAGAAAAGGCCCCGCTCATTAAGCCTCATGGAAAGTGGAGTTTGAATTGGATCTAGGAAAGACAAAATGTAGTATTGTTTTATTAAATTAACAGGTTAATTAACTAGAAAGTATTAGGGCAGTGCATTCAAAAACACATTTTGCTTGTTTTTGGTAATAGTTAGAAATCAGTAAACAAATGGCATTTGTGACACTAAATAAAAATGCAGTATGCAAGGTTGCCGCACACTTCACTTTCACTCTATGTCATAAGCTACGTATAGGCATCCAATGGTTCTCACCGGATAATCAGCTCTGGGCCAGTATCAGAAGAGAATCTGGCGTGTGTACAGCTCCCGTCGTTTATCGTCCAAACGACCGTCCTGGCGGATCCACGGACGACGCACAATCCTAATGCAAGGGAAGGGGGAGAGTGCAGCGGGGTGCTGCTCCGTCGCTCCCCCCTCCCCTCTCCATAGAACAGAACGGTGCTGTATGTACAGCACTCGTTCATGCATTGTGCAGTCCTTAGTCGTTGGAAAGGATTGTGAAAGATCCTTTTCAACGACAATAATTGCACATGTATAAGCAGCTTTAAATCACTTTAATTTTCCCCCAACAAAATGCTAATGAACTGTAACCCATTTCCATTACATACCTTAATGAAGGATCAGTGACATCATCCCTGGAAAAGGCCAACAGAGTGTCGTTAATAGTTTCCTAATAGCAGTGAATTTTGGAAACATCCACATATGATGAAGAGTCTCCTTGAAAGAACTGAAATCCAATAAATAAAAGAGGCAGGCCAGATACAGTTCAGCTGGATAGGATATTGCTAATCAGGAAAGCAGTCAGACTTTGACCTAATGCAGCTTTTAAATGCACAAAAACGGCGTACAGTGTAATCAGAGTAAGCAATTTCATTATTAAACAGGATTTATATAGTGCCAACATATTACGAAGCCCTGTACATTAAATAGGGGTTGCAAATGACAGGTAATTAGACCATAGAGAAATTTGATGGGTAGAGTTAGGCTACGTACACGCGTCAGATGATACTCATATGAGAATCTGGCCGGTGTACAGTGCTTGTCATTTGTCGCTCATGGATCCATCCTGGCGGATCCAAAGATGGTTATGGAAGTGAAAGGAAGAGCGCAGCCGCTCCGTTGTTCTCACCCTCCCCTCTATTTAGAGCAGAATGGTGCACAGTTATGTACAGCACTCCTTCATGCATCGTTCTTTCACCATCCTTTCTAATGACAATTATTGAACATGTGTACGTAGCCTTAGGCCTCGGTGTACTCAAAAAACTCAGACAAGTTCTATCTTCTGTAAGTATTTTTTTCTATTTATTTTTAGTATAGATATTTTGGACATTCTAAAAACAATGGCAGTGTTTGTAACAGTGTTCTCACATGTACATAGTCTTCTGATAAGCATACATTTAGCATATACTAATCGCCTGCTTCCTGTCTGAAAAAGATTTAAAAGGCTTTTTGTTATTTTCCTATTCAGAAGAAGTCAGCTATCTACATTTCTCAAACAGATAGTTCCTTTTGCTAGGCAAGTGTACACACTAGATTATGTTTTCTAAAAGTTTTTACAAAGAAGTCAATTCAAGGCTGGGAGACAACTACATCAGGATGATGTCATTTAAAGGCAATCTAAAGTTGTTTGTATCTTTTTCAGATATGAATGTTAATCTGATCACATTAGTGTTTCCCAGATCTCTCCTCAGGGTGCAACAGCAGTCCAGAGATCCTTTAAATACACACGTGATGTAATTAAATCTAAACAATCAGATTTAACTTTCTGTGGAGAAGGCCACCAAATATGTATTTTTAATAGGACAGGCTTTGAAAGTACTACATTAAAGTTCACACTGTTTTTTGTTTTGCTCATAGTTTTGGGTTAGGCTTTCTATTGTTCTGCAGATACTGTGCTGCAAAATTCCCTATAAATCTTTAACTCAGCTTCAACTGTGTGAATTATTTAAGCATTGATTCCAGGGTAAGGGTGCCAATACTCAAACAGTCTCCAGTCTCAACAATTTTAACCATGTTGGTAGATGACCTTATGTCTATGGGTCACCAACCGACTCTGCCGGCTGAAGCCTGTTAGCGCAATAGCAGATGGACATACTTGAAAACAATGGTCAGTTGTTATGGTTTTACCTTTAAAGCAGAACTCAAGTTTCTTTTTTGGATGAGGGCGTGCATACTTGCAGAAAGGGACTGGTGATGTCCCTTCTACAACAAGCATTCTTACCCGCCCGAGTGCTCCATGGATCTGTCAAAAACGCATGCGCTGCTCGCCATTGATTGCCAGGATACCCAGTAATCCTGGCTTCCTCTGCTATTGCCAGGACTAAATGAACTCATGGGCATACAGAATGAACTCATCCTTGGCCCAGCCAATCAAGATGGCCAAAGATCGCAAACAGGAAAAGAGACGTGAGAATAAGGCAGTGCCCCGGTGAGTATCGATGGGTTTAGTTCCACATGAATAAGTTGCGTGTTTCTAAGGCCATAGGGGCATTTCCCTCACTCTGGAGAAATCTATACAAAAAAAAGCAAGGTAAAAAACTATTTCTATGCCAATGAAAATTTAAGTTTTGGCTTAAGAGCTACTAAAGAGGATTTAGTGCACCTCCAATCTAACCAGTTCTCTCATTTTAAATGTCTTTTTGTTTATTTCAGCACTACATTGCCTTTCTTCTGCTGCGGTTCTGCTTTCCCCTGTTCAGTCAAAGCCAGAGGTGTACAATCAGCAAGTAGAGCAAAAAACACTGCAGCTATGGTTTAATAGTGGGTATGCTGGACACAAATAGCATCTAAAGTCTGAAAGAGCCCCTGCTCAAGCGCTCTCACAGTGTACCTTCCATGTACCTTTTAGGCAAATCCAATTCCAAAGCTGCAATAGTTTTCTATTCAGTACAGTCAGTTCTTGGTTTTCGCAGTGTGTAATCAATGCTATGGTGCAGCCCAAGAATGATACCACATTATCTCAGCCTACAATTTAATGTACTGCCCTATCTTCCTCCACCCTACAAAAGCCAGAAATACGAGACTGCTGAAGTTCTGTCAATAATAACATATAATCATGAATATCAAAATAAAAATAGTAATACATTTATTATATAAACAATATAAAAGCAGTGTGATATATACAAAAGAAACAACACTTCAAGTGTAAAACTGTTGAAATGAAAAGCCATTTAGCTGCTTAAGTGGGTAATGGGCTCTAGGAAGCAGACTGCCCAGGACAGATAAATCCATCTCCAGCAGATGGGTACCATTGATCAGGACGTGCAGCCCTACCGTATGATAAACAATTATGTAAAAATAAATAGATTAAGCATTTATCAATACACAGCCACAGACAAGCATTCACACAGCTGGATACGGTGCTATAAAAAACTTCAGATTTCTGAAAGGGGTTTGGACTCAAGAGGTCAGAAGACTTCCTGCAATTGAAGCAACACTGATATGAACTCATGCTGTTTTGTGGGAACTACAGCTCATACAATCCAGGACGATCCCAGTGGTGGGCTGATCATGTCAGAATATTCTGTTTCTGGCTGCCTAAAATGTGAATTAAGAAACTTGAATGGGTTTTTGAAGTGAAGAAAGGAGCCAACCACTTTAAAATAAAGATACAGAAAAACACAACACTCCCCGTAAAACTGTGTTTTATTTACACATTGTATGTGTTACTTAAACCCATCTGTTTCTTCATGGCAAACAGTCAACTTGAAATTAATCTTCTTAGGATATTCCGAGGTCTCTGGTATCAAGGATGATCATTAACTAAATTGATTATCTGACCTAAAAACTAAACAGAAATTAATAATATCACATTGTCTCCGAATGCCAGAAACCTGAATGCTTGTTTTACAAAAAGTTGTTCAATACTCTATTGTTGCAAATATAAAGAATATTCCTTAATGGAACCTTTGAACGAGTATATGATTTTGGCGAAAACATAGGTGCAGCCACACCAACTGCAATGCTGACCATGATCAACAAGAAATAATGAAACATTTTGATTCACGTGTTGTCCCAAGAACAACATGTAAGAGAACATCTTCTAATAGGGACACTTGTTCCATGGAAAATGATCTAAGAAGGAAACTTCACTGAATTTAGGAGACATTCATTACAAATGTAGTGTTGGGTAGTTCTGCAGCAAGGCCTTTTTTTCTTTTCTTTTTCTCTCTCAAGTTCAACTTTAAGTCTGAACATCCAAAATACAACAGTTAACGTAACCAATAAAAGGTCAACACATAATCCTATTACTATTGTTACCTCCATCCTCCATAAAACATCAATAAGTGCTGATCTTTGTTCTGTGATGGTAATGCTGAATATACATACTAGCAGGATAAAGCAATATCTTTTTTATGGAAAAATGTTCTAAAGAGACCCTTTCCAATATGACATCATTGATTTAACAGTGCAGCAAACACTTTCAGACACAAATGTTTATATTTCTAAAACCTGCTAAAGCTGGACATACCCCATACATATGTATAACTCAATCATACAATTTCCTTTTGATATACATAGTTTTGCATATTGCAACATTTTGGTAAATCTTGGAGAGATAATGAAGCTTGAATAATTAAATATTGTAGTTTATGGCCAGCTTGAGTAATAAATAAAAACTAGAAGGCTAACAATTCAATCCTTCACTACAGATTTTATTAATGAAGTTTAGGCTATTTTGTGAGAGGCTCACATTAAACAGTTATATCAGAGTAAGCAATGTTAGCACAGATGACGGTATAACTGTGTGGGGACAGTAAAGTTGAAGTTCAGCTTCAACACTTCAACTTGTTATACAGTCTCAATAATGCATCAATTACACATGGAACTTCCTAAAAATAATCCATTGGGATTTTCACCATTTGAGAATGATGGATCGGCAGACCACTGTGCTCTCTCCCCTTTACTTTAATTACAATCGTTCGTTGTCCATGGAAGCGCCAGGATGGACAATGAGTGCTGTACACACACCAGATTCTCGTCTGATATCAGCCCAGAGGTGATAATCGGATAAGAATAAGCCGACGCGTGTACAAAGCCATAGCCTGCACAAGTTTGTATCACTTTGACCACTTCCAATAAAACATCATGTAAAACACAAATGATTATATTGATTAATATGATTTCAAACCTATCATATAACATTATGCATTTCAAGATCATGCAAATAAACAGAACAGGATATGAACATAATTGTTTTCAGTT
Organism: Pyxicephalus adspersus; assembly: GCF_032062135.1. Classification (NCBI taxonomy): domain Eukaryota; kingdom Metazoa; phylum Chordata; class Amphibia; order Anura; family Pyxicephalidae; genus Pyxicephalus; species Pyxicephalus adspersus. The sequence goes on along the minus strand of NC_092864.1, from coordinate 53,328,955 downwards.
ATTTTATAACAATAAGGACAGATCAGTCTGAAATGAAAAGAATAACAACTCTCTGATGGACACAGAGAAGTGAAATTGTCCTGGCACCCATGCTTCTCCAGAGTATGAACTGGAAAGCACCTTTTATACAATATGTGTGATGGATAAAAACCTGGATATCACCTTTGGTACAGTTAAGCTACGTACACACGGCAGATTTTTATCGGCCAATTATCGGGCGAAAATCTGCCGTGTGTACAGTCGGTGTCGTGCATCTTGCAGCCCCTTGTCGTTGGAAAGGATCGTGAAAGATCCTTTCCAACGACAAAAATTGCAAGTGTGTGCGCAGCTTTAGGGTGGTGGATAGTGAAGTAAAAAACACTGTATATGATGGGATTGGGGTGAGGGGGAGATAGCGGATTGACACTCCACACTATGGGCTCAGAAAGACACTCCAGGGCGAGCTGCAAACCAACTAAAGGTGTAAGAGACCCTGACCTAGAAACTACTTCCATCCAATAAGTATGAGGGAGACACTGAACTGAAAATACCTTCTATATAATATTGCATGGAGGACAAACATAACTACAAATAAAAAAAAAAAAAGAAAATTCCATATAATAAAAATACATCTGTGTCCTTTTGTATGGGGTATTAGAATGTTTGAATGTTTTAAATGACTTCATTTACCGGAAGGTAAATACTCAATTGAAAAAGAATTTCCCTAAGGCAGCAAACTTTCCCTATTTATAGTAAACATTTTCAGTCGAAAGTATTTTACAACTTCTAACCCGAAGAAACAAAAATTGAAAGCAGGGAATTTCTGTGTCTGTTATGTCATAAATAGGTAGATTTCAACTGGATTTTGGCGGTTGGTTGGTAAATGATTTTATTGAATTTATACCCAAGTGGTATTCTTCATCACATTATTTCATCACAAAAAATCTATGCCCAAAAGTCCTTAATTTTATGTGATGATACAAAGGGCCAGTTCACAATCCAGTACAGAAAAGTGGAGGAAAGCACTGGTTGCAAGCGAGAAGGAGGCACAAGGTGAGTATACCTGTCTCTAAATTGCTTTTTTTTTTACATTTTTGTAATCTAGAAACAAAATCACTATAAACTCCCACATTACATGATACAGTATCCAGTCCTACACAGAATAAAAGAATAGATAATGTAAACTCGGTCTGGTTCACACAGCTGTGAAATCATTTAGATTTATTGCTAGGTGTGATTTTTTTAAAGCTTGTCAATTTGGTTCTTAACCATATCCCGTTTATCCCCCCTGAGAAAAATGACAGGGAACCAGGCACCCTTAACAGAACAATAAAAGGTCAGAATAGATTAGTCACTGTTTTCATACAGATACAGGAAGGATTTCTGAAATTACAATCTCATTTCTCCATTCCATAACAAATTACGTTAAACAGGAAATACTACTTATGGAAATGAAAAAAAAAAAAAGTTAGGCTCTTCCTTGATAAAATGAAAGTTATTTTCCAAGTTCAAATGCCATTCCCTTGTATTTTTATGTATTTACAAACCTTGTCCACACATGAAAAACATGAAAAATATTCACTATACAGGGCTCAATGACAGCAAACAGAAACTATACGAAAGATGTGTTTGCAATGTGGTAAAATTTGTGGTCACATAGTGGTCAGCAAGGTGCAATAATATATACAATTGAGGTTAAAAGGAACTGGTGCTAGAAAATAGTCACTTTCTCATTAAAGGCGGCAAGGTAATGACTTCCTAGTGAAGCAAGCAGAAAACCAGATAATACATGATAATACATCTATTTATCTGTGGTCCCATCAGCCCTTGGAGTAAAGTAAACCATGCAGGTGAAATTTGACCAGGCTAAAGGCAAATGCAGGGCAGAACACAACTTGTAACCCTGGTTTAAAAGAAATTGCAAGTGTAATATCTCATAAGAGATATGAGAAAGTAGATCATAGAGTGAATGCTGGTGCAAGATTGTTAATGGAAAGACAGACCTAGAAAATCATTGGTAGGTAAAAGATTTTTTAGCTGGTTGATTGCAATTGAGCTTTAAAGCCCAGTATATACAAGCAGATCCGATGCAAGCTCCAGTCACCGGGCACAAAACACAAATGTACCATTCCTGCATTCAAAAAATGTAATGGATATAAACAGCTGGAATACGTTAATAGTTTGTACACTACACAACTTGTTTACTTTTGAACAGAATTTACCAACACATATCAATGTTCTCCCCAGCCCCTGTTAGCCAGGTTCATCCCCCGGCACTTTTCAGTAACCCCCCGGCTGTTTTTGAGTTGTTACCGAAGAGTTGGGTCACAATACAGGAGTTTCCACCTATACAAGTACTTTGTCTTCTAGGTTCTAGTAAAGTGGTTCATAGATGAATAGTTACCTTCTTGATAATGATTGATGGGGGATTTACTTACAGTTAGTGGGAGTTGTAATGCTGTGATAACTCACAGGAAAGGGAAGGATTGCTCATACAGAAAATCTTCTGACAGGCTAAATCTGTTTTTGAGGTGCATGCCATCACTGCTTACTGAAGTTGCAGATCACACACTTACCACTAATGATGTTGGAATTTGGAGCAATGCAGGATGTAATCAGGTGGTCTTTGGCCTCCCTAAGACTAAATATGATGTCAGTTTATAACATTTTTTTCACATTTGCAAAATGTAACACTTGCATGTAACAAGTTGTGTGATATCTGAAGCAGGCAGTTTTTGTTTTTGTCTGATGGTAGTAAGAACGATCCAGAGGCGCCTGTCTCTGGATTCGACACACACAAGTCCTCACCCTTCCTTAGAGACACATAACAATTGAATATAACAAAAGGTGTAAATGTTAGAACTTGCAAGCTGCAGAATTCCACAACAGACCCTGATCGAGCTCAATGTTAAGTCTAAACAGGATGCCAGATCTGCTTCTATATATGGCTAATGGCGAGATACGGCTGCTTCTGAGCACAATCTTGTCAGGCTGACGATCTGGTTACCAAACACAGCTACAAAAACAGGTACAGATCACTACAAACCTATTCTGGGTGATAAACGGCTCAAGTATGAATGAGTGAGTGACTTTTGCATGGATACTGCATGGCGGGGGATATAAACTTAGATAAATAGTTGCATGTTTGACTGGTATTTAGAAACCCTTAGATGGCAGAGTATCCAATAGTGTCATCCAAATTTACCAGGGGCTATGATCAAAAATACCAGTTCTTTAGTTATGTATTTTTCAATTATCCAAAAAAGAAATTTTTGGTTTGTGGCAAATAAAGAATTAAATATATAACTGACAAGTAATCGCTAGTTTACAATTGCTTGTATCTACATTAATGACTGATCAATGGGTGTAAAGCCACCTTTAGCTCTCATACTGCAGATATTTATTTATAAGCCTGCAGATGCATATATTAAAGGAAGAATTAAATACAAATAGTACATATTAAGTTACTGTTAAATATAGAATTAGCATTTTTAAATGTTTTCTATAACACAGCTAAATCTTGGGTTTTTGAGGTCAGATCCATTTCAAAAGTAAAATTGTAGTGGGTTTCTACAGATATCTTCTATTCATTTTCTTTAATAAATCTAAAATATATATTTTGATATTCTTAATGCTCTTTCTCAGCAGCGAGGTAACACTTTGGACTAAGTTCAGGCTAATGTTTTTTTTTTTAAACAGTACCAATGCAAGGAACATTTTAACCCCTTCATAAAATAGGTAACAGGAATAAATAGGTCCATTTTTTTAGTGTTGCTGCATTGATTTCCAGGACCCTACATGCAGCGCCCAAGAGTGCTTTCAAGCTGCAGCCACAAACTCCTACAAAAGCATTTGCCAATGGCTGAACAAGAGCTGTGGGTACCTCTAATAACCATTCCCCATTTAATATACAGCACTGCGTACTATGTTGGCGCTATATAAATACTGTTTAATAATAATCATTCCTGGGCACCTATTAGCTGCCACTTGGCACCCCGGGGGCACTAAATAGTACAGTTTACCGCTAATCTGAAAACCTTCTTTTTTTAATGTGTATTATTATTTTCAGACTGTTGAAAAAATTTTCTTACAATATACTAAACTCAAGCTCCAATTTACACAAATAATTGAAATGACTGACATACGGTAAGTGACTACTGGAGGGGACACTTTTGAACATCTCCCTCTGAGGTGCTCTTATACAAGTAGCATAATTCTGATAGTAACTAATTAAAGTTTATCTTACAGAGACAAAGTACTAAGTGTTTTATTTAAGGATAGTTCGTACTTTCTATCAATCTTTTCATCACACTTTACAGCTAAATGACCATATGTACAATAGAGTAATGAGGCTGTCAGAAAGATTATAGAAAAAGATCAAAGCTGCTATTTCAGGACATAAAGGGCATGCCCGTGGAAATCAAAGAGTTAACAGAACTCCTTTATGTTCTGAAGAAGTTTCGCCAACAATTCAAGTGGCTACCTTAGTTCTAAAGAATGTTTGGACATACCAATCTATAGCCACATGTGTTAGTCACCCTAAATTCAATCACCATATCATACATCAGTGTTCAACCCAGATTTTTTGTTTAAGCTGGGTGGGAAGAAATTGTAGGTGGGTGGCAGCCCTTGTATTGTGACCAAACTCTTCATTAACCACCCAAAAACAGCCGGGTGGTTACTGAAAAGTGCTGGGTGGTAAGCCAAGCTAAAAAGTGCTGGGAATAACACTGTGTGTAATATGCCAAGAGGTATGTGCACACTGTCAAAAAAAAAAAAAAAGGTGTGAACGTTTGTGACAATACACTTTTTTTTCTATCACAACTTCTTCAAACTTTCTGTTTGATATCAGCTACCAGCTAAGACATCCACGTTGGATCACTAAAGATCCTTACTGTCCCACTAAACAAAAGTACGACATGTCCCTGCCAGCCAGTAATATTCCATAGTGAGTTCTGCTATTTATATTTGGGAAGAGTTCACAAAAATTTGGGTGGATATCCTAATGTTAATGGTAACAACATGGCTATTCTGTACAGCATCCAAGTTGCTGTTATTTTTTTTCGCAAATGCTTTGAATGCAAAAGCAAATATTCCACAGAGGGATCATTATATTTTTTTTAGCAACATACATCACTGACATACAGTAATTATGAGTAAATACATTATTCGTGATAAACCACAGGTTGGGAAAGCAATTTGCTGACATTCTCTAGGTCGCATTAGAAAAAGTTTGAGACGGCAGATATCGGGCAACACTTCCAGGATTGTTGGATTTTCTTGCCGATTTACTGCTTACAGCTGAGATGAGCAGGTCTGGTACATAGCATTGCAGCACAAGGTAATAATGCAGAAGTCAGCAATCCCACCATTAGTGTCAGTGAGAGGAATAGAACCCAAAGAGCCAATAAATGCAAAGAAAAAGCTGAACTATGTCTGTCGATTTTAGTTTGTGGACTATCAGATTAGAGAAGTGTCTCTCAACCAATGATCCATTGACCCCAGGGTTCCTACATAGGTTGCTAGGGGTTTCTTGAGTAATGAGCAATCTTTGACTCTCAGGTCATTTTAACTGATAACAATGATCTTTTTGTCTATCTGTAAAGGAGACATTCTGATCAGCAATGTAAAAGGCATTCCTCCCACTGACCACCACACTAGTGTACTGGGAACTGTAGATATAGTAAATATAGAAGGTATTCCCTAAGACTTGAAAGTTAGTTCAAGAGGTCCCCCTATGTTAAATAGGTTGAGAAACACTGGATTAGAGGGTAGAAATAAATTCAAACACTACAGTCCCTTCTTCCCTTTACATCATATACACTAAGTGTCACCATTAGTATATTTTCTTCTGTCCTCTTATGGTCTTGTGAGTCAAAATGTAAGAGAATGTCTTAGGGAAAAAGGTAGCATTTAAAGCCCATCAGAAATCCTAATCCTTTCCCACTTCATACAAAAGAAAAAAAGTTTGGGTTAGCTTCCTCTAATTTAGCAATCTACATTAGAAACGACTACTCTCTAACAGTAAAAAGCAAGGCCAAAACTTTTTGGATACCATAAAAAGTTTTGGATACCAGTTTGACTACCTTTGGTATCTTGAACATGAATATCTCAGCACAACTTCTTGTGTATCTTCCTGACTTTGTTCTGTGCTAAAAGACATGGGGGCATTGTGAAAACACAAAGTCTCAGAGGTCTAAACCTAACATGTTGTACTAGAGGAAATCCTTGCAAACTAATCTAAACATTACTATACCTACATATACAAGATGACCTTGGCAAATGTGCGTTATACAGCGCTATATGGATTACATCCATTTTTTCTATATAGATTTTATAGCTATATTACCCGTATACTCTATTTTTTTTTTTTAGAAATCTTGTTACTTCTCCACAAGTTGTAGGACAATAAAATTAGAAAGCTCCCTGTGGTTTTACTCCTCTGGGTAAAAAAACAGCAAAAAACAGGGACACTAACAGGATCAACAACAAGCTACATAGAGAAAGATTTAAGTAGGAAACATAACTGTAAAAAGGGTCGTCATCAACTGCAATTGATATTTAAATGGTCTGTCAACCCAAATCTGATACTAGAGAGGTATGACGCCATTTTTAATAGATTCTGCTGTTAAAGTCTCCTGTCGGGTTTCTAGGGTCCATTTATCTTCTCTTATGGTATATAAAATGGGTGGCCAACCTTTGACTAACACTTTAACCCCACCCTTGTCACAAGAAGCCAGCGGGCCATTACGATTACAACATTTCACTATTTACTTTTGGTAGGACTAACCTCCTAAATATGGCTGTACTAAGATTTATGTTGGACTCTTGTAACGCCATAAATGTTGTGTCAAATTAAATAGAATTTTGACAGCTTTGCAAAATTCTAGTCAGCTTAAACATGTGAGGTTTGGCACCAATCTTGACTTTAAAACATCCACGTGTAAATAATCTAGAGATACCAGAATGTTCATTCGGTCAGCCCAGCTGAGCACACTAGCGTAAGATACTGTGGCCTCAGGCTGGAAGTGAGACATAAGAGGGATCTGACACATACAAAAAGGAATCAATAGTGCAGAGCGAGGTCACTGTGGCTGCTCTCACAATGAACACTTTAACATCTGGGTCCTTTTCCTCCTTTACTTCCTGTAATAACAATGAGTCGGGCAGAGAGCACTATCCAGCACATTCCCTCATGTGGAAGGGCCAGGACCAGTTACCCATGCATTCCTTGCTATATTCTTAACCATTTCAAGTCATGCATCTGAATAGAGTTTACAGAAATAAAAGTATACCCTCAGATGATTTCTATGGCTCTGATACTCCCTACAGATAATTTGACAGGGTAGCGCCTACAAATTCCAAATCCACCCATCTAATACAAGGGAGTGGAATAATAAACATTCTTCCTTATCAACATATGCATGTCAGCCATCTACATGGAGTTTGTATGTTATCCCTGTGTTTGTGTGGGTTTCCTCTGGGTACTCCAGTTACCTCCCACATTCTAAAAACATGCAGTTAGGTTAATTTGCTTCCTCCCAAACATGGACTATATTAAAGACATATGACTATGGTAGGGACATTAAGATTGTAAACTCCTTTGGGGGACAGAGAGTGACATGACTATGGACTTCGTACCGTGCTGCATAATATGTTGGCGCTATATAAATACTGTGTAACAATATTATTAATGCTAAGGAAGTGAATATTTTATTATTATTAATAGGGATAACTACAGCAGCCTAAGCAACCCCACTACCAAAAAATCCATGAACTGTAACACTAAGATTGGACTGCAGGTGTCAGATACTTTCTATAAATGTCTGCTTCTTTGCTCTGACAGTTCTCTGAAATACTATGAAGTAAGTCAGTACCAAATCATAGAGCCGATTGTCTTCATCCCATGACAACACCTTTAGGCATCCAGATTTATTACAGTGCATGTCAATCACAGTGGAAACAGAATAAACTGTTTTCTGGATCTTCATGCATCTTTTAGTCTTTTGTCATTGGAAAGGATCGTGAAAGATCCTTTCCAATGACAATTATTGCACACGTATATGCAGCCCAACTAGTGAATGCGAGTATGTGCTGACAAAGCCAGTCAAGTCAGTAAAATACACTTGCACATAGCCTGCAAGGGTCCTTGTGAAATACATTCTGAATACAAAGCTTTGATTACCATTTCAGTATCTGTAGACCATATTAATGAAAAAGCACAGATCATAAAACTTAAAAAATTAACAATTACGTTTCTTTATTATAAAGTATTTTTATTTAAAGTCTTCCTTAATCCTAGCTAACCCTAATCAGCCCAATATATTGCATAGTGATGTACATTAAATAAGGGTTGCACATGTACAGTTAACATTTTTATTTTTTGGTAATCAAAACAGATCAAAATCAGAAAAAACTTTTATTGTTTTTAACCTTTTGCCTGAAATCTAAAATCATTTTTACAAAATAACATTGCCATGTGTTAATAAAGTCATACTTTGCTCTATACCCCAAGGATCAGAAAAAGCTGGAACAGGCCTGAGCCCTCTACAGCTTACAGGTAATATAAAAGCAAGGAAAAAAAATTGCCTCCTAGACATCAGAACGCCACACACAAACTATTTCAGCTTTACTTGATATATTACCTTCCTTTATGGTTTCACCTCTACTGACACGAGGAAGCTTGTTTTTAGTACAGAGCTGGAATACTAGACCTGCTCAAAGTAACAGACACAATGCATTGTCCCAGTAATGGGAAAGTATTACAGCCAAAAGAAAATTGCACTGAAAATTTTTTACAAATATTTGTGTCTATACAGCTTGAAGACTGTGTTTAAATGTGTTCTGAATCAGAGAAAATAACAGCAAGAAACGTTGCACATTCTTGATTGCAGGCATTTTGGCTGATGTTAAATTTTCCATGCAATCTCACCATCTAGTAATTTCACTGTTTACACACTAATTTGAGTTTATCTACAGGCGTTATACCAAACACACACAAAAATGCCAGATTTTGGTATCCTTGCTGTTTGTTAGAGAAATACTACTGTAATAATGTGTGGATCATAGTCCTACTGGAGTTACCCTAATCTATAGTATTACCCTTTCTGGCTACCTTGGCAGCTACATAAAAGCAGTGTTCTCCCCAGCCTATTTTAGCCGGGCGTACCACCTGGTACTTATTAGTAACCTCCCGGCTGTTTTTGGCTGGATACTTAAGAGTTGAGTCACAATACAGGGGTTGCCACCCACCTATAATTTCTTCTATAATGGAAATAGGAGAAAAGGAAATTGGGCCACTACAGAAAAAACCTGGACAATGCCAAAAGAAGAGCGGACTATGACATGAAAGTATGGGCAGTCTAATCCAGTGGTCGCCAACCTTTTCGGACCACTAAATCTACCGGCTACGGACCGCGCATGTGCAGGGAGCCGAGTGTCACTCAAAGGGGTAGAAACTTTCCCTTTAGTAACGTCATGATGCCAGAACCCTGCTCACTCTCTCATCCCAGGTCTAAGCCCGCGATGTGAGAGTGGGTGGGTTGTGTCGAGAGACACAACCAACCCACTTCTCTGTGCCTGCCTGCCGTCCGTATGGGGGACATGGTCTGTGGCTCAGGCTGGTGCAACTCCCCCAGCGGCGTCCTTCCCCCGATTCCCCTGGGGGCTTCACCGGCCAGAGACATGGACCACCAGTTTGGGACCGCTGGTCTAATCTGTGTAAACAGCCCTGTTGATGCAAATAGATGTTGATGCAAATGTTGACTTCTTATCCAAAGTGAAAACTAAGCCCTGATCTTCAACCATTGCTCCACCACCCCTAAGATTAAGCGAAACATACAATATAAAAATGCCAGTGGGTGTAACCCTTTTCTTTGCAAAACAATAAATGTTCTGGCTGAAACAGCGTGCAGCGGCCTTGAAGCATTGGCTTCAAACCACTGTTTTCGACATAACAAATCTCTTGATGGGATGACATGATGTTTACTTGACAATACAAACAATTACATGAGAACAGTTTCCTGAGAGGTGGATTTGAGGATTACAATGTTCACACACAAATTAGCCATGATGCACAGCTCTACATGTTGGTGCATGTGTCTGTGGAGGAGCGTGGGAGCTTAAATACAGCTTGATAAAAGCGGACATATATACCAAAGCAGGTCAGTTTTCAAATGACTGATTAGTAAAGTTGAAAAGATTTCTACACATTTACAAGGGACATTCTATACCATGCACCCTAAATCATACAACTAAGAATTTATGCAACAATGGTTTTGGAAGTAAGGAAGGTAGCAATGGTAATGTATACACATTACTCCCTCTAAGAATTTCTATGATGAGACATTAAACCTATTTGATGGTTAGTCCCCTTGTCTGGGTTTTTATTAATTCTCTTTGTGCCCAAATGTGCAGACTCATACCTTTATTGGTGAACTAGTCTCCAATATCATCTAGAAGTAAAGAGAGAAAATCAAATATTTTAGAACTGTCCCGAGGGAAAAGAAGAAGGTTCACGTTGAATGTACTCCAATTTTTTTCCATCTCCATGCAAATTTCAATACATCAAGATCAAGGATCATTTAAAGCCCTGAAAAAAAAATTTTTGTATGGGCAAAGGCTGAGCCCCCTCAATCAATGTGCTGTGGACTGATGAATCAAAGAGCTGTTTGGCCACAGTAACGCTAGCCTTGTACGGCGACATTTCAGGAGAAGACCCTCACACACGCACTGTGATTAATGGTGCAATAAATGTAAGAAATATGGTTTGGGGTTTCTTTGCCGTTTCAGGTCCTGGGCAGCTTGCAGTCATCAAGTCAATTATGAATTTTGAATCATATCAAAGTGTGCGTGATGACAATGTTAGCCATCTGTTCAAATAATAAACTTAAAGCAGAAATGGATGTTTTAACACGTACAATAATAATAATCTGCAGCACATTCATCAAGAAATGGCCCCAAAAATAAATGCAGGGTTATACACTGTCCTAGTCAAAGCTGACATGAACTGAAATGTTGTAGAAATATTGGAAGAATACAAAGAAACCCACAAACATCTTGCAAGCAAAGGAGTTTTGAAAGGATGAGTGGTCAAATATTTGATGTATACTTGACAATACCATGTAAGACTGATGGCTTGGGATTTTGCAAAACTGCCCATCTCTGCTAAAGGGAGCAAAACCACCTTCTGAGGTCAAATGTATATTTACGTTTATCATGGTATACCATTATACCTACTGGTATTTTTATTGTTGATAATTGAGAATGTTTGAAAGTATATCATCTCAATCTGTAAACATTGTTTAATTCAAGATCAAATGAAGCAAACCTCTCCATGGGATGGACTTTCCTCACACGACTTTACCTGCTGATCCTGCCAGCTTTTATATGTGCTATCCATACAATGCTCAGTATGCAGTACTAGAAAACACAGCACCTTTGACATATTACCTATGGCTACAACCATTTCTAGAAGGAGCTTATCAACTCCCAACCCTGCTGTGTGCATGGACCCTGTTTGATTCCCTCTATAATCTCAGAAGGAATGTATTATCACATTGTAACATTTTACTGGACACTGACAGCAAAGATATCTGTTTTGTCAACTGTAGAAAGGGAAATAATTCTCTTGACAGATTCTCTTTTATAGCAAAGGAAATTAAAACATACAAATGCAGAAGAAAAAGGTCTTGAAACAAGGAGTGATTGCATGATTAATCAGCACAGTTATTACAGTGTTTAATAGATGGATCAATGTAGTAATTAGGCAAAGCATAGTTTAGTACCTGGCCTATCCACATAGGTTTAGACTGGTGGGAAACCCGTCCAAAATGTATCTGGTGTCCGAGACCCCAGATTGGTCCCCCTGCTTGTACCCGGAAGTAAAGGGGAACATGTTCTAGGGATAAGCTCACAATTCAGTTAACACTGGAAGACGTCTTGTTGCCTCACTAAGACAGTAAAGGGAAATTTCCCCAAAGTTTTACAGACAGCAACTCCTGGCAATGGGTTTAACCCTTTGCTATCCTGTACAAAACTAAAAAGTACTGGCTTTTATACACTGTAAACAAAGCGGATAATATTAAATAAATAATGAAATAATGATGATAATAATAATGTAAATGTTGGGGACACTTTTTCTTATAGTTATTTTGAAACTATTTGCACTAGCAAAACCTTTTTGTATTAGTGACATTTCACAAAAGTATGGCGTGTTTCTTTATAAATAATGAATGTAACAAAGAAAAATAAAAGAAAGGGTAACTCCAACCATTGAAGAAAAGTGATAACTGACCAGCTAAATTAAATCCAGGAAGTGCTGCAAATATGTTTAAATTCATGACAAAGAATTACATTTAGCTACAATCTAAGTTATGCACAAATGATTGAGTGGAGTGTTTCATACAATACAGTGCTAGGATAAAACTGCTGGCCAAGACAAAGAGCCAGAGGGCTGTTGGATTGAGCCTGCATATCTGATCACTCGCTTAGATATTTGGCTTCTCAAAATCTAAACACGATTAGGGACAATGTAATAGGTTTGCTAAAATGAGTCTGAATGCAACATGAGAATCCTTATCATTTCAGTGTTTCATAATCTGCTGTTGTCAGAATTGCCACTCTTGTTTGTAAATAGATTGCCTTAAAGTCACCCTACTATCAAATTCAGGATCTGTAACATTCATCATAAAAATATAGTTGTCACATTTCTGCAGACTGTGATATCTCAAATGTAAATATCTGTCCAGTAAATCATGTAGAAACAGGAAGAGGAAGAACATCAACAAGAAATTAGAAAAAAACAGCCAAAATTTCTAATAACCACCAATCACATTGTATTGCTTATTCTGTTTTTACTGGTCAACATTGAGGAAGAATTCCATTTTAGGTCCTATTTTACTTTCAATATTCTTTAACAACAAGCCTGAAAACTTAAATATTTAGTATGCATTATCACATGCAACATGTGCTAGGTTGGTAGGTTTATCACAGCTACAAAGATTACCACATCAGGGCTGATGGAAAAGAAAAAAACTCACGGGTATTTTGAAAGGTGCTTAGATATGGAATGTACCGTGTATTTTACAAGAACATATTTCAATAAAACCAAGCAGCATTCTCCCATATAGTGATTGGTCAATAAAGGAGAAGCAGCAGACTCATTATGCCACCCTTGTGCTCTCCCCTACTGTACAGATGTTTCCTATAAATAACACAGCCATGACTGAAAGCCTAAAGCAGTAGTCAGACACAAGACAAACACCAAAGTACAGCTTGACTGACAGAAAATCCTATTTATGACCAGCTTAGAGTAAAGCCACCATGAAAGAAGAATGGGGGCTACCAGTGCTGACCCCCATTTCTAAAAATGTTAGCTGCATTTAGGTCATAATATTCCTCTCTTTTAGTGTTATCCATCACTGATCCAGAACCAGCATCAACTTTTCACTCACCATTATATGTGTGCATGCTCTGGGTTTACTAACTACTGATGCCAAATGCAGCCAGGCAGATTGCACTTTCAGAAGGTGGACAGCAATGCATAGCTGTTCCAATCTTCTTATTAGGGTTTTTTTTTTTTTACTTTGGATAGAGTAGGGAAGGGTTTGGCACTTCCATATTGTCATCCATTTGACAGAGGGGGAGAGTTGGCCTTTAATTTTTTTGGTGCAGGAAAATCTTTGTAATTTAGGCAACCGATGAGGGTAAACTTGCTTCTGTGATAGAGTTCCTCTTGTGACCCCTGGGCAAAAAATATAGGGGAATCATAAAATGCCATGATTAGGGTTTCAGCACTTCCCCCTATTTTATTCAAACCTAAACCTAACAAAACACCAAAGACCCATCCATTATAGCAGCACTTTGCATAAGTAAGGCAGGATCCTTGCACAGGTGTTAATTACCTATACTTACATTATGGATATGATTTGGCATGGAGGGCAGAGAAATGAGGATTAGGTATGCTAACCCGAGTTATACATATTGTGGTCAGATCAGTAAAAGATTATTTCTCATTACATTTATATAATTTGTGCATGCATAATTACAAACACCTCCAATGGCTTTTTCAGATTAGGAATGATAACAATTACATATTTTTATGCCATGTGTACAGCCCTGACCTGCAGCATTTCATCAATATGTTTATTTGGTACCAGAATGTTTCTTGGTAAAAAGAATCATTAACATTTCCGATCAGTCCTGTGTATCACAATAAAATCTTGTGTAATACAAGCTACAAGGCTGGGGGTCCTTAAAGTCAAAGCTGAAAATGTGATAGAAATATTTTCTACAGTTCAACTTTGCTGGCGTGTGGTCTACAAAGACCAAGCTTGGGCCACAATAGTTTCAGGTGTGCACCTAAGGATAGGTACACACGTGCAATAATTGTCATTAGAAAACGAACGATTAGCGACCGATCAACGATTATTTTTAACAATAGTATAGTGCAAGATTCGATCGTTCAAATATAATCCACCAATAATGTACACACACTAGATACAATTGTTTGAACGATGCAGGAAGTGACGTGTACAGGAGAAAGTGTATCACTTACACAATCCACAATCACTGCACGACCGTACACACAATAGATAGCGAACAATCGTCGCCTAATCAGATCTGCTGGGACGGTCGTTTGTTTACAGCGACATTCCTCGTTCATCGTCCTGTCTTCTGCATGAAGAACAGAGCAGCAGCTATATATGTTTATGATCTCACGTCCGGCATGGATGGACAGTCATTTATCATTTAACTCACAAATAATGAAATCTACTGTCTGCAGAATAATAAAAAATGTAGCTTCTATACTGGACACCAGCGAAAGCTGCTGGGGTACAGGTGTACACACAGGTCTCTCACTTAAAAATATAACTCAACAGGCAAGTAATAGAAACATTATCCTTTTTTGTTTTTTTATATGTTTGAGAGATATTTTAGATGCTTTTTTTCTCCTTTCACTGGGATTGTAGCTGGCATGGTAAACCTGAGATACATTGGGAAAAAGATGAAATGACAATCTATTTATGCTCCCAAGATTTAATTGGAATTAAACTAAAAAATGTTTTGTTAAAAGGCCTAATGCACATGGTTTTGTGTGTTAAGGTCTAGGCCATTCCTAAAGAATAGGGCAGGCTGTTTTCTTTCCCCAACAGTTCAACTCACTTTGTACTGCAGTGTGTTGGATTGGTGCATTCGGGTACTAATCAAAATGAATGGCATTGCAGCACAACGATGCATGCACAGTGTGTTATGGTATGGCACATGATTGCACATTGCATTAACACATTCATTTTACCATGCATGTGTAAATATTAATATTACTACACCGTATTTATGTAGCACCATCATATTACGCAGCGCTGTACAAAGTCATGGACATAAGTCATGTCACTAGCTGTTTCTAGTAGCTTACAATCTAATGTCCCTGCCATAGTCATATGTGTTTTATATAGTCTAAGGTCAATTTTTTGGGGTGTAGCCAATTAACCTAACTGCACGTTTTTGGAACGTGGGAGGAAATCAGACTACCCGGAGCAATCCCATGCAGACACGGGGAGAACCTGCAAACTCCATGCAGATAGTGTCCTGGCCGAGATTTAAACCTAGGACCTAGCCCTGCAAAGGACAGAGTGCTAACCACTGAGCCACCGTGCTGCCCAATAGGTTCAAAACAAATAAAATACCCTGGAAACTCTACTTGAAGACTTTAAGCACTTTGTGACCTTACCTAAAATAGGATCTCTCTATTCACAATCACTATATTAATGTACAGAATGACTACATTCACATTATCACGTGTGCTAACCACTGAGCCACCATGTTGCCCAGTAGGTGCCAAACAGAAAAAATACCCTGGAAGCTCCACTTTTTGTTACTAAAACAAAGACTTTGAGCACTTTGTGACCTTACCTAAGATAAGATGATGTCCTCAGCCTGTTGCACCCAGTGTAACCTTTGCCCCTGGACTTCAGACTACAACATTGAAACTTTGTTATAAGTTACAAGGTGAGCGGCTGCACCAGGGAGCTGACATGCATCAGGATTGGACCAAACAGTGTGCAGGTATCAGGATTTACATGATTGTTTTATCTTAAAGTCATCATCTCATCCCAAGATTAGATGCTAACCCTGGATAATACCTGAACAAAGATGGCTTGAGATACAATCAAACAATGGTTCTGTCATTAGGGGGTACTAGAATCTCTTAGAGAGGTCCTAAATACCAGTGAGTGTTAGCTTTTACATATTTCTTAATATGTATTTCCCTAGCATTAAAAAAATATATGTTTTGGGACCCACTTTAAACATCAAGATTTTGTACAAGAGATAATTAGATAAAGTAGAATGATACCCAAGAGACATCAATGTAATCAGCTAATAGCTGCCAAACCCTCAAACACCTCACAGTACTATTTCCAGTAGAATCTATTTTATTCCAATCCCTACACTAGGACTGCCTGCAATCAGGGGAAAATGAATGGAAATCCATCTATAGGATTGTGACACACATTCTGCGTTTTGTGTTGAACGGTAATGGAACCGAATGATGTTATAAACTAGACCATTTGAGAGCGCACATGGTAAAGATCTAAACAGACAGACTGGGAGACGTGCTGCCAAGTTACAATTTCAGTTCAGTTAAATAAAACATTCAATGAGCGCGTGCCACCATTGAATAAAAATCCCCTGAAATATGAATGAGAATTCTGAGAGAATCACTGAAACACTGGATCTATGTGACGAGCATATCACATCTTCTCCACCAGTAGACGTGACTTCTCAGGTATTTGGCATGGCTAGAAGAGGTGAAGGTTTGCACAGCAATCCACATTTTTCAGCAACATGTCTACTCACTACAATCATGTACAGATCACAACATTCATAATCACTAAATTAACAATCATTAAATATGTGTCCTCATTCACATTCAGGATCTCTCCATTCACAATCACTATATTAATGTACAGAATGACTACATTCACATTCAGAGTGGATTGATCCGTGTTCACTATCACTACATTCACACACACACCTGATTCACAATCACTGCATTCACAAACATGAAATTTTCGCAATAACTATATTCACATACAGTGAACTAGAAAATAGCAAATATAGCAGAAAGAACGAGGTTTGAGGTTTAGAATTTAGTGCAAAATAATAATTATGTATTTGTACATTGTTGATCTACACATTATTATTTAGTACAATTGTTTTGTGTGTATCCCAGCTCTTGTTAACAGTCACAAGGTTCGGATACTCATACAAAAAATAGGAGCTATTTAGGTCACATACGACTCAACGCGTTTCGCCAGATTATGGCTTCTTCAGGGATTTGTTGTTGAAAAAACTGTATGGTCTCTAAGTGATTTATGTGTTGTTCTATCTTCTTTAAATTACTTAGAGACCATACAGTCTTTTCAACAACAAACACCTAAAGAAGCCATAATCTGGCGTAACGCGTCAGGACGTATGTGACCTAAATAGGTCCCATTTTTTGTACCCATGATTTACTGTATGGTGCTAGAACATTAATGTCTAGGATGAGTATCCCAACCTTGTGACTGTTAACAAGGGCTAGGATACACATGAAACAGTTGTACTAAATAATTATGTATGCATCAACAATGTACAAATACCTAATTAATATTTTGCACTAAATTCTGAGCCTCAAACATCTTTCTTTCTGCTATATTCACAATGTTCTATTTCACTACTTATTATACTAGAGGTGGCTCAATTTAGACACTCAGGTAGGAGAGAACCAAGCTCCATTTCAATTATATATTTACATAGATAATCAATAAATTTGCATACAAAATCACTACATAAATTCCATTCACATTTTGGATCAGTTCACTGACAATCACTGCATTTGTTATCACATTCAGAAAAAACTCCATTCATAATCACTCCATATATACAGTCATGACATTCACATGCTGCGTCAATGTGCCAGCATGTAAAGACCCCGGGATGTATGGGTGTAGATGTGACAGCTGTCAGGGGATCTGTATGGGATCCCAGGTTCCTATGGGCTGGTACTTAATAAAGGAAGAAGAACGTGACACTGTCTGCGTTCTCTCAATAACCATTAAGATTAAAGCTCAATATTCAGTGATGCAAATTGGAATCATATTGGTTGCAGACAATTCTTCTATTAGGCGATTAGGGCCGCTATGAAGATCTCTATTAGCTGGGATGGTTTAGAATAAGCTAATTTTACACATTTTTTGGCCTGTGATATTAATCTTCCTCTGGAGGATACCAGCTTCCACCTGTGCCAATGCTTGGGTGCCCACACACCACAGAGGGCATCAGACCTGCAGCCACCACCAACCTCCCTCCACTGCATGTAAACCCAATGGGCATCCCTGTCTGTTCCTAAGAAGCGGGCATGGGAAAGGTCTACCCAGTCCAATCACAGTGCCCACTGCAAGCGGTCAGCCATCATCCCGATAGCAGAGATGTGCCACCATCCTCTGTATTATCATCTCCATTATTCTGGAAGCTAAGGGATATTTTTATATGAAGAAGCATTCTCAGGTGTGTAATACACATAGCAATGTATCATGCCAGGCGCTGGGTTTTATTGGATCAGCAGCAAGCAGACTTGACTGGGTAGAGCTACAAATCCCAGCATGCCCAGCTGTCAGTGGTTGCCATGGCATGCTGGGTATTGCAGTGGCACCAATGGTTGGTACAGGTATAGGAAGGTGTTCTTACCTTCTGATAACTCGAGCTCCAGCTCTGCCAGGCTCTCCCTGATCTCCACCGGCAATGTCTCCAGAATGGCACATCCCCCTCTCTCCGCCATCCTGACGCTTCTGTCATAAGACTTAGCAGCAGCTGGCAGCCCGCATACCCTCCACACAGAAGCCGCCTCAGCCTGTCAGCCAGGGCCTCTCCGCTCCGAGACACTTATCACAGTGTGTCGGTCAGTCTGCGGCCGGTCACACTCCTCAGGCTGCGCTACTCAGGCCTCTCCCCGCTTCTTCCTCCGCTCTCAAGTCCACAGGACCGGCCTGGCGCGGGGACGCGCTTGGGAGCGGCCCGGGAGCGCGCGGCGAAGGGAGGGAGGTGTGAATGTTATGGTAGCTGGGAATCTGCCTGGTAACAGTGCACAGCATAATCTCCAGCACTCATTGAGAAGCACAGTTTAGACACGCCTTCTAAGCGCGTGCACGTTTACAACCCGGCTAGTTAGCCACGCCCTCGTCGGCTCATTGGTTACAACATAAGTCGCCGAATTTTCATTGGACGGCAGTAGCCGCACCTTTACACGTGCTGGGCATTACACGATGCTCTGTATGAATGGGCAGCCCATGCCAGTGTACGGCGCGCAGAGCAGACTTGTGTGTTCTCTATAACGGAGCTGCCCTGTCACATGAAAGCTGTCATCTTCCCTATTCCTAAACCGTGTATGTGATTTGTCAATGGAGACATTCTCACCATATGGGACTTTGTGACAAAAACCTTCATTATTGATAACCAATAAAAGCTTATTACAACTGAACAAACCTTCATTTAATAGAGATTAGAGCATGATGTCTGTTATAGGTCTAGATCACAAGAATAAGGTAATAGAAACTGGCACTAGACCAACCATGCTTATGGCAAAGCGGTGCAAATTAGGTGCCAAAAAGTGTAAAGTGGTTCAAGGCAGGCACAACTAGGGACAAGCAGGTGAAGCTTAGGCCCCCCTATTGACACCTCTGATCATACAAAAGTCAGAGCTAATACTATAGATCAGCCATGCTCAACCTGGGTACCATGGAACCCTAAGGTTCCTGCAAAAGTTGCCAGGAGCTCCTTGAGCTGTAGTTAATTGAACCCCTATCTGGTGATGCCTGTATAGTTCTGGAGCCTACACCACACCGCTGCATGAAACAGAGGACACTTTTAGCGGTCTAACAGTTTCGGACCTGCCCTGGGATCGCTGACATGATGAGGAAGTGATAACAGCATTGCAACCTCATGGTCAGTCTGAACATCGCCTAAAGGTAGCATTCTAAATGCTGATGGAGAGAAGGGTGTTCTTCCAACTGGCAACCAATGCAAAACAGCACTTGAGTGTAGCTATTGATTATACCAGAGGATCCCCCACATCTGAAAATGATTTAGGGTTCCTCAGGGGTGGAGATTAAGAAGGGCTGTTCTATATAGTAAGATATGTATGTATGTATAAGTATGTATAGTAAGGAATGTTTTTGAATTTGTTCTATGTTTACTATCTCAGTAATATTTACATAATGTTATAGTTTACATCTCTATACATAACATTCTCATAGAATGCCATTATCACTTTCCACGGGGGAAATGATAACAGGAACCATTCACAGAGATTAGAGAAACTCTGCCATCTTGTGTCACAGTTGAGAACTGCAGGTCCCAATATTTGAAGTCATGCATGGGAAAAAAAAGCAAAAGGTTCATGTGAAATTGAGAAATGTATAAAGGACATAAATTATACTGGGGGTTGGGGGCACAAATATGTCTGACACTAATTACTTTGTGTACATATTTATGAGGTTCATGTACTTTTATTCATATTGCTGGAGTTGGCCATGGCCTAGGGTACCACATTAAAGCTGACACACACCCAACCTCCACTAACACATTACACAGTAAAATGAAAGCTTCCAAGGTATCAGAGAAAGGCTTCGCTTTGTCTTCAGCTAAGTACACACTTGCAACTTTCACTAAAAAGGACAATTGCAAAGGGGGGGGGACGTGCAAGAGGCATAACATTGTGCCCATTCCACAGGGCACAATGTGATAGTAGATGTCATTATTTGTAACCCATTTAGAGACCTGGCAGAACAGATTAAGTGATATCAGATGCTGAATATAAATGTTTGTCTCAGGCAACAAAAAAAGTAACTGTAAATAGCCTTACTCTAAGTTATTGGTTCTAGGTGTACTAACACAGACGGGGCAATCATTTTCATTTAACCACCATCATGGTGGATCATGTGAAGTTATTATGATTGATCTTGTTAGGGCCATTTCAGACCCACAGCAGTCTGCCATTGGCGCAACTGTAATCTCAACCTCTCCTATTTAAATGAACGGGTGCAGTTGCAGCAGATAGTGTTGCAGTTCACAAAAGTAACATTTTAGACCCAGTGTTTGTGGTCTATAGATATACACCAGGGGTCGGCAAACTCCGGCTTTTAGGCCAGATATGGAGCCACGGGTTGCCGGGGGATCGGCTAGGAGGTGTTAGCAAATACCGGAACCGGAGCTCTGGACCCACCCCTTGCAGTTGCTTCCCTATTTACCGCAGCCGGCGTTGATACTTCCGCAGCCGCGGTAAATAGGGAAAGCTCCCTGATGGTAAATTCCTCTCCTCCGCAATGCATATGGAGGGGAGGCATTTCTCTTCAGGGTGTGTTCTCTGGTGGTGGGCAGAGCCTTTAGGGCCTAGTGGCCATAAAACTTTGCCGACCCCTGATCTACACTGTAGCTGCCTGCAGTGCGGTTTGCCTCTTCAGCCACATACTAGCAGTTTGCTGTGCTTCTCAAGGAGCGGTTCGTCAACCGCTCAATTTAACACTGCATGTCTCACATGAGCCTTATTTGATAGTAAGGTTCACCCATTGGCAATGATAAGGACGGGGGCATTGTGGGAATAGATGGTTTAAGAAGGGAAGTATTAATTCAGCCCTATAAATCTTAAAAGCATGTCTTACTACAACAACAATAGAGGCAGCTCTATTGCCAATGTACTTCACAGCATAATTTGTCATTGACAAGTCTCATTGACATCGATTGGTGTGTTAACAGCAAGTTAAAAAAAGACAACCGATTGAAAACGTGTTATGCACACTACTTGCACATTTGGGGGGGGGGGGGGGGGACAAGCACCAAAACCCCATTTTTAATATGTCTCTCATTTGGATCCCTTTTTGTTAAATATACAGCATTTTTTTTAGATCTGTTTGATGAGTTCAAAAAACCTACTTGTTCATCAAGTCCTTTGAGCTGGTAACCCTCAGTGCTGACTGCTATTACTTTTTTGACTAACAGAAACAAGCTCCTCTATAATATGGAATTTAGGAAAAGGATGGGGTTCTGTGTTCTTTTTATGGGTCTGTTGTCTTGACACAGAACGCTGAGTAAGCTTTAGCGTCCTGGGACTGAAAAATGTGTTAATGGCAGAACTGCCAGATGAAAATAAAGAAAAAACAAGTTAAAAGAAAACAAATGCAGTAACCTTATCCAAGAACTAAGGTTTCTAATGTTTAAGCAAGCTTTAAAAATCATTCAACATGTTAAACAGGCATTTTGGTGTAGGCAGAGTATTTCTTGAAAACCCAAATTTTACAAAACATGAGAAATGCATAGTAGGTAGACAATAATCTCTGCTCCTACTACTACTGCTCAGATAAAAGTAAAATATTCCCTTCCTCTACCAACACTAAATAATTATTGCTTTGCCCTGAATATGTAATTCTGGCATCAAAAACTGCATTTTAGGAGAGTAGAGATGCTTGCATTTGTCCTGTATCCCTTACAAACCTAGTTGTTGGATCAAGGGGAATTGTCAGGCAGTAGACTTAACCACATCAGGGCCATAATACACTTTGTGCCTTGATCACCTTAAACAATGAGTAGAGAACTAGGAATCCACAATTCATAGACCCTGCTCTCAAACTGACAAAACGTTGTTCACACTATAAGAATACACTTTCCCCTACATTATACTGCATCACATATAGCAAAAACAGACATTCTTTTTATGCAGTGTCTGATGTTCTTGTGTATTGCACACTGTTTGAGGCATAGTGCACTGCACATAGTTTGGATAAATCCTTAAGTGACAAATACGAACACTTACATTTTGGTGTGGACATCCAAGCTTGAAACATTACTGGTAGAGGAAAGCACTTTAGTGCAACTGCTAACATTTCACTATAAACTTACAATTGGGAAAACTAACTAAATGGTTTCCTTATCCGATATTTAAACTTGTCCATAATCTGTCCCCCAGTACCTGGAATCTCTTTGCTGTGAGTGGCGATTACTCAACCCTCCCTATATTTGTTCTGATGTGTCATCCTTACTGCCTGTCCCAGCTTTGTCACCATGTACTAAGATGCCAGCTCTTTATAACATGTTCTCAAATTGGCATGTTAGCTAATAGCTGTCATGTCCCGGCTTCTTAAAATACAACACAAAGAAAATAAGAATCATTTGCCCAGTTTTGCCAAGTTCCTCATGTTAAAGTTTTCCTTTTTCAGCTGGGAAGAAAAAAAAGTTTACGTACTTTAAGAGCATTTATTACACAAACTGAAATTATTCTATACAGAGCTAAAGGTTTGGTTGCACCATAGAAAGTTAAAGCAATGTCCCTCTTTAATGATCTTTAAGCCAGTTTGCCAGTCTTGGCTGAACATTTGCGGAAGAGATTTTACTGAGTACCAGTAGAATTAGAAAATAGTGCCTTTTGTATTTTCACATTAAAACTCTTGCATGCTTCACACTTGCTCCCTTATTTGCTAGGTAGATCACATCTGTATGCTACAACAGAAATACCAAGAAATTTGTCCTGGATTTCCTAGTCTGGCAACATACAGGTTCCTTCCTTTTTAACTTAGAAGCAATACTTGTTTAGTATAATAGAAAGAAGAATTTGTTAAAAAGACAAAGAGTGCAAATAATTTATATAGGTTTCAATAGGAAAAAAGGTTTTTGTAGCCTCATTAAAGGTCACATAAAAGAAAAGTTACGATAGCTTCTGTGGACACCACCAATATTTCTCTATATATATCAGAACATTGCATGAAGCATCCAAAGTATAAAGCCTAAAGATTAAGTTTAATTTGTTTATATTTTGTCTCCCAGGTTCCTCCATTTCCACTTTCATTAACATGGCAAATTGTACCTGTTTTCATTACATAAATTATTCTGGATCCAGTAATACCATTACTAGGCAGTGCAATGCAGGCAGATTGTAAATGGTGGGAACGGCTGACAGGGTCCTGTACATTTCTGGAAAAATGGAAGCTTCCTGCCTCAGAACTTCCAGCTTAAATGTTAAGCAGCCAATTGGCTTTGGGATAACATGTATGAATATCAAAATGCATGTATAGGTGGATATAAGTCTTAAGAAGTTGGTATTCTTAAGCAGGCTGCCTATGGTAATGCTTGCATGCAACACTGAGCCTCTATAGGTGAAAGAGTTGAAACCAATGAATGAAAGAGGTAGGTTAGGGGCAAATCAAGAGTGGGAGGAAAGCTAAATGATGCTGGATGTCCTCCAGTTAGCAAATGGGACAGGCTCCTACTTGCTGTAGCTTCTAATGCACACTGTGGGCATTTTATAGCGTATGCAAGCTCAGTACAATAGAGGAGTCTGAACAACAGCTGTAAAGCTACATACACACATGCAATTATTGTTGTTGGAAAGGATCTTTCATGATCCTTTCCAACGACTAAGGACTGCACGATGCATGAACGAGTGCTGTACATACAGCACCATTCTGCTCTATGGAGATGGGAGGGGGAGAACGACGGAGTGGGACCCTGCTGTCCTTCCCTTGCATTAGAATCGTTTGTCGTCCATGGATCTGCCAAGACTGTTGATGGGACGATGGGCGCTGTACACATGCCAAATTCTAGTCCGATATCGGCCCAAGAGGATTATCAGGCGAAAACCATTGGAGGTGTGTACCCAGCCTAAAGCTGAAGTTTAGTTTTAAACGAGTCCGCTGTGTCCTAACTATACACACATTTTTCTAAATATTTAGTTATGAATTCAAAAGGAAGCCCCACCTTCCTCAAAACAATTAACAATTGCTATATAAACTATTTTGAAATATATATTTTTATTTAAAAAAATTTAACTTTCCTATTTAGTATATAAACACATATCCCTCGCATTGCCGCTTTTTTTTAAAAAGGTGATTGTTTGGGTCACAGAAAATTGCTTCGCAGCTTTGTCACCCTTTAGTTTTAAACTAAGAAATGAAGACAACAAGCAGTTACAGCATCAAAATTCTTTTTTCTTGTTTGTAAACATACCCATCATAGTTAAATGTTTTGTTTTTTCACCCAAACTTTTTCTGGACATCCAGGTTTGGTAAAGAAAGTAGGAAAGAACAAAGCTGCTGGCAATATAAACTGGTAATACAGTTACAGTTTTTGTATTTTTCATACCCTGGAAAAATTTGTGAAATATTGGCTATTGTTTAAAAAATATGAAAAATATGACTTGTAGAAAACTTTTTTTTTAGTGGGCTTCTTTTGAGTGAAGCAATATATTATCAAATTATGTGTACTCTTTTTTTTTTTTTTTTTTTAATTGTTAACAACTGAATCACCAAAATGTGCCTAATCAAAAGTTTACATTGTGTGTTTATCAGTCCCAACATTCTAGTTAAGTATAAAAATGGAGAGATCAGATCTGTAAATAGGAATTTAAAGCAAAATGGATTTTGCTGGTTATTGAGCCATGGGAAAGCAAAAGGACAATCAAGGAGCCAAGAAAAGGTAGTTAATCTAAATAAATCAAGTTTTTGTATTTTTCATACCCTGGAAAAATTTGTGAAATATTGGCTATTGTTTAAAAAATATGAAAAATATGACTTGTAGAAAACTTTTTTTTTTTAGTGGGCTTCTTTTGAGTGAAGCAATATATTATCAAATTATGTGTACTCTTTTTTTTTTTTTTTTTTTTAATTGTTAACAACTGAATCACTCATCACTAAAGTAGCAGCCATTCCAAAAAAAAAAAAAAAAAAAAAAAATATCCATTGTGGATATCGATAAGGTGAAACTATATGGATGCTGTTATCAAGCAGACAGTCAGGTAGACCAACCAAGTTTTCAGCCACAACTGCCAGGAAAACTGGTTGAGATTCAAATAAAAAATACAAGCCACTTCAGCTGAAATACAGGCTTCTCTGCAAACCAGTTGCGCTGCTGTTTTAAGATGCATTAGGCAGTACTAGTATGGCATAGGCTGAACAGTTGAGCAGCAGGAAAAAAACCTTTATAATGCCAATGCAAAAAAGCACACTAACAGAATGCAAAACACCTTCTGGACAAACCTAAAAAGGTCTTTGGAGTAATAAGACCTAAAATAAACTTATGATCATAACGAAAAGCACTTCTTAGGAGAGGACAAAACTAGGCCTATACTAAAAGAACACAATCCCTATTGTAAAGCGTGTAGGTGGATCTTCATGGTTCTAAGGTGTGAGCAGTGTAGTGACAATTTCTTGGCAATCTGAATGCAGCATGATACCAGAAAATATTGGAGGACAACTTGTATTCATCCAGAAGCTGCACATGAGACACACTTCCTAAAGCTTAAGTGTCTGTTAAAGCCTTCTAGCTACTAGTAAACTGACAGTCAGCACAGCATTTAGGAACTATGCTTTGTAGGAGCTTGCTGAACACACTGCTCTTATGTAAACTGAAGACCCCTTGTATAAAGCCTAAAAGGGCCATAGGAACCATAGCTTTACTCATTTCAAAACTGAAATTGCACAATAAAAGGCAAGCATTCTATTCAGAAAATGAACAAGAAAAATGAAAATGAAAAAGACACATTTTTTCCAGAGCAAAGCTCTATCAATAGGCAAACACATTTCCATTCAAATGATTTACTAGTCTCCCCCCCCCCCCGCAACAATAATGACTTATTAACCCAAAATATATGATCAAGCATACAGATTAACAAATCACAATGACAAAACCAAAACAAAACTCCTCCAGTTTGGCATTGTTGTGATCATACTGCAGGTGATACCAATATTATGGTTAAGGACAAATTAATTTGGTATAATCTGCTTTTTTGCAAGTTATCTAGAAACCAAATAGTTTACACAATTCCTAAATAAAAACAACACAGAAATAAGAATTAGAACAGGTTTATTTTTCTTTACAAATATTAAAAAAACAAACAAAAAAAACAAACACATAAAGAAGCGACCAACCAGTTATCCCCCAAATTTTTGTGCCAATTTGTTTTAAGTCTTGTGAAGGTGACTTTTATAACAAAATTTATACAATGCATTAAAAATACAAATTTATACAAGTGCTAAAATGTATATAAATAGATTTATTGCATAGTAGAAAAAAAATATATATACAAAAATGAACTGAACCGCTACCCATGTGGTTATTTCCGTGCATATTTAACGTAAGACCGTTCTGGTGAGGAGCCTGTGAAAAAAAAAAAAAAAAATTTCAGCAATTAGACAAGTTTAATAAATTCTGTCTATAAATCTATCTATAAATAAGCTCTTATTGAAAAATACATATTACAGTCAGGAGCCAATATGGTCTGTCTAGTACTAGGTGCAGCAATAAAAATACAGTGACATAAGGTTTGGCATGCATCTTTCTTTTTTTTGATCGACATTGCATTTTTGCAATGATAGGACTGATTTTTTTTCTAACATTCCTTGACATTAAAAACCGCTATGTCATAGATTTTGTTTTTAAACACAATGCTACCAGACATTAAAAATTTAAAAAAATATTAGAGACTGCCACTGCTGAAGATATAAGATATATTTGAAGGGACCTCTTTTTCAACAATAAACTTAAGGAGGCTACACATCTTTAGTTAAAGTAAATCTAAAGCAAACCAGTAACAGTTTGAGATTGATCAATTTAGATTCTGTCTTGTCAAATGGTGACAGACTTTTCTCAATAGCTCAAAACACTAATTATTATTTTTATTACTATTAAACAGGATTTATATAGCGCCAACATATTAGGCAGCGCTGTACATTAAATAGTTTACATGCATTACTAATCAGTTGCATTTTCACTTGCTCACAGACCACTAAATACAAAACTGGCACTTTCACTAAAAGAGGTTGTTGCAATGGATGGTAAAGGATATACAGCCCTTGTACTAGTATGTACAGAGATTTAATACAAAATGACATGTTAATAATAAGATTTATTAAAACACAAACTCTATGATTTGCAGTAACAGTTTAAAGCGTAGCTAAATTCAAAATTTTTACTTTACATTAAATGGTAGACAACCCTTTTATTTAAGGTGAAAAGTGCAACACTTCACTGCAGAAAAAAAAGCCTCCTGATCGATCTGCGGGATTAAAGGTAAGTGTGTTTTTTTTTTTTTTTTTTTTGAGTTTAGTTATGCTTGTTAAAAAATCCCTTCGGAATGATACTTTTTATGCTTATCTAGGTTGCTGTTTCAGCCAGTAGTGCTAACATACAGTTTAACAGTTGTTAAATACAATTTAGAATACAATATACAAATATTTTAATTGAAAAATGTACTTAAAGATATGTAGAGGTTCATATATGAGATGTGTCAATTTGTATGTCCTACAAAATTATGTGAAAATACAGTTTATATCTTACCATTCTGAAGTCCTCCTAGTCTCCTCTGGACCATTTCTAGGTGATGGATGTATTCTGTGATTGAATGTTCAGGATCTTGGGAGGTATATGGAGATCTTTCGGGAGTTAGTACAGGTGACTGTCCAATTCTATTTTAAGGGGAGGGGGAAAAAAAAAACCAAAACATTAAATTATCTAATTGTGACATTACTATAAACCGAGTTAAAGTTTTTTTTACTAACCGTCGTGAATTCCAAGCCAATGGTTTTGGAGATGGAGTACCGATAAGAGAAGAACTTTGGTTGAGACCATATGCCACATCTCGGGTTGGAGGGGAGTTTAGTAAACTACTATTCAGGTGTTGTAAAACATCTGTTCTGTTTCCATGCACTGAAAGCAAATATAAGTATAAGTTAAACAACCAACAACCAGTCTACAGAATGTTTGCAAAAACAGAATGTAGCAGCTAGTAATTTAGAACAAGCTTATTTAATAAAGCAAACATCAAAAGTACAGTTATATCACTGTCAAGAGCCAGTAAAAATAACCTAGTCAAAGTCAATGGTATTGCTCTTGCAATATTTACCTTGTTGACCTGCTGGCTCTACAATGGCACCTTTACGGCTAGTTTTATTCCATTTCCTTACCAGGAACTTTAACCTGGGAAAAAAAAAAAAACAAACAATGTAAATTGAAGTGCTCAATTAAACGATCATGCAAAATAAGACACAAACATCAACAAACAATTCATGGGTTTTAGAGATTTACACTATTAATGTTGGTTGAGACTAAAAAAAAAAAAAAGTGTAATAAGGAATTATGTGCACAAGGTGAATGCAAGCTTGTAAATACTTTATTACGGTGTAATTAAATATTATAATAAAGTAATGCTCTTTACCGACAAATCTCCCTGCTTAGTAAAAAAAATAAGGTAAAATAGGAATTGTAGTTGGGGTAGGTTCACATTACCATAGGTTGCTGCAGTGAGCCAGAGCATGCTGAACATTTATGGTTTGCACTACAAAGCAAGTGCACCGGGAAAAGAGAATTTCAAAATCTCAAAAGCTGTTCAGAAATAGCAATGCATTGCAATAATGCCACACAAAGCACCAAGTTTTTAGGATGTATTTACACCTTTTTAATTCTTCTTGACATGTTTCCCATTGAAATAGTGAGAGATGTGCTCAGACATATCTAAATGCATCATGATATGTGTCAACATTTATTACAAAGTACAATGACTGTTTTGATGCAATTTTTTACAACAAAGACAGAGTTTTAGAAAACCCAACAAAAATACACATGGATCAATGCACAAAAATCTGTACCTGGAAATGGCAATTACTGCCCGTACAGCTGATCGAAATTTGGTCAGGCCTGACGGGCTTTTGGCAGGATACTGGAAGTCTCCAGGTGATGGATACACACCCATCCGTGCAATTAAGGACAATGTTGCTTTTTCACAAGCTTGAAAGCCTCCCAGAAGGAGCAAGAGGTACTTCTTCTGGTACACTAGGGCTTTGCGGAAGCTCTCTGCTCTCAGATATTTCCTGTAAAGACGCTGTATCTGGGGAAAGTTAAAAAGGCACTTAAAATTACATATACAGACACGGATTTAAAGAAGACTATCCAGGAAAAAAGTTACACATGTTGATCTTCTTATTTCACTAGTTGTCTATCTGCATGAGACTGTGCCTCACTGAACAATAAATGTTGGGGATCAGCATAACAATCAGACAACTAGCTTCAAAACTGTCTGAAAAAGTTATTTTTGTTCCAATGGCAAGTTCTATTAAAATAAATCTACTAGCACCTGTATTGAAAGCTACATCCCAATCTGCATTAAGGAATTTTATTGTGCGGTGTCCAGTCCTCTGTGAATGGTAAGAAATTATCAAAGATGTTTCAATAGGACTATGTACACACGTGCAATAAATGTTGTTGAAAAGGATCTTTCATGATGCTTTCCAACAACTAACAACTGCACGATGCATGAACAAGTGCTGTACATACATCACTGTTCTACTCTATGGAGAGGGGAGTGGAGAACGACGGAGCTGCACCCCGCTGCGCTCTCTCCCCCTTCACTTCTATTACGACTGTTCGTCGCCCATCGTCTGTGGATCCGCTTGGACGGTCGTTCGGACAATGGACGACGAGCTATGTACACACGCAAGATTCTCGTCCGATATTGCCCCTGAGCCGATTATCAGACGGGAACCATTGCACGTGTGTACCCAGCCAAAAGGGTGGAAAGCAGAAATGTATACCTTGGAGTTTGGAACATCAGGCAGGGGCCTGTTCTCCAGGGTTGCCTTGCCCAGTTCAGACTCTGCATGTTTTAAAGCAATCTGCAAAAGTCGTTTTTCACGGTTCCAGACTGCTCGTTCAGCCTCCAACACAGACTCTATAGAAGCAGAATTCAACTGCATAAAAAGAAAAAAAGTTAATGACGGTTAAAAAAAAAAAAAAAAAAATTTATAAAAAAACTTACCTTAAGAAAAATGTATACTTTATTGGCAAATATGAGTAAACAATGTAATACTTTCATAAACACACACGGCTAATAAAAAAGGTACCAAGGCATGTGGTCACATAATCGAATTAAAAAATATCAGCCAATCTGATCCTTTACACCAACTGAGCATAGCATTAACAACTATTTTTTTTTTTCCCACACCAGCAAGACTTTACAGAGCTCTAAAATTACACAATTGTGCATAAATTTTTACTAAGTTTATAGACATGAAAGCACTTTTTGATTTTAAAATAGTATAACAGGGAGCGGAGACCACTGACTATGCCCAAAGCAGAGTAATAAGCACTAACAAAATTTTAGCTATGCTAGATTGCCTTAATTTCTTTATACCAATGTGTTAAAGACAATGCCCTGTGTCAAATCAACTTGTAACAAGGTTTAAAATCTGTAGAACAATGTGGTCACCGCATACCCGCTCTGTATTTTCCTTATATGATGGCTCTTGCAAGCTTCTGTTGAGTTTAGCAAGTTGACTTCTGAGCTCCAGTTTCTCTTTCGTCAGTTGGGACACTGTAGTTGCAAGCTCTTCATTCTCACGTTTCAGAACATCAACCACCATAGATGGTGATGAAGCAGGCGTCTTGAAAGAAAAAGAACAAATTTGCAAATCTAGATTAAGAAGCAACTAAATACTGTTGTAGGCACTATAGGCTGGAGAAACCCTACAAAACACAAAGACCAGGAAGTTAGGAGGGGGGTATCCAACAACAAAGCACCAACCTGAAGATTCCCTCGCTGCAACTCCAACTTAATCTCTGCCAAAGAGTCCAACAAAGAGGTCACTTCTTCCTCACTGGGGTAGCCCTGGTGTGAACTGAAAATAAAGTGTGAGCAATTCTTGCTTGCAGCATTAGCCTACTTCACACACACAAAAAAAAAAAAAAAAAAAAAAAAGAAACAAACAACAACAATACCTGTCATTCCTGCTCTGCGTCCATTTTTTTACTTGTAGTACAGTGTAAAGTAGCTGCTGCCAGACTCTCTGCATTTGACTAGTCAGTGAACCCACATTCTTAGCAGGGCTGGCTGTGTTTGTCCAGACATGGTTCTTTCTAGAAGCCAAAGCACGTTCTTGTTCTTCCAGATCTGCCAGCATGTGCTGCAACTCTTGGATACGACGAATATCTCGCTCATGTTGTAACTGCAAATCCTAGATAAACAAAATTAAAAGCATTGTGGATGGTATGTACATACAGCTTTATTTATGATAGGTCTAGCTTATTTAACTTAATTATATTCCTTTAATACTAAAAAATATATGAACTCCCACTGTGTGAATCAAATGCATTTGCAAAGTAAGACATTACCTTACAAAGTGGCAAAGCCATAGTCACTCTGCTATCTAAACAAAAATAAAGGTAGAACCCAGAAGGTTTATCTATGACGAGCTGCCTGCATAGAACCATAGGGAATAAGGATACATGACCCTGCACATGAGAGGAGCAGTCTATTACAGAAAACATCAGCACAGAAGCAAAGGGCAGGAGATTGGATTTTGGGTTACTGCAAAGATCTGTTAGAAATACCTAAAGGACACCAAGATTGGATCAATGGCATTTATTGAAAAAATGTTTAATATTTTTGCCTGTACACTAACACTTGAAACTAGAAAAATCCATGTCACATTAGCAAATGAGTCACTGGTGACAATTTAACAGCATAGCCAAGAATCCACTCGCTAGCCAAACCAACAAGAGGGCTTACTTACTAGAAATCAAAATACTACAGTGTTTGGCAATAAACAGAGCAGCTTGTTAACTGTTAGGATTCTGTTTGCTTTTTTCTGGGTCTGACAGCATGCAATCGCTAAAGACCAAAACATAGGCATTTACCAAGAAAGCAAAATGAAAATAACTACATATTTCAGATAAGAACAAAAAAGTGTGTAAGACTACATTGGGAGTTTTCATTTCTTACCATTATCCGTCGTTCCTGTTCTTCTTCTCGAACTCTGTTTACTTCTGTCTGCTTTGATCTGGCTACTTCCTTTTCACGTTCTTTTGCCCAAGCTCTTTCCTTCTCCTGAAGGATCAGTAACTGAGCTTGGTACTGATCGCGTTCATTCTGTAAACGAATTTCTCGCTCTCTCTGCTGTTCCAATACATTGTCTAATTGCTGTTTCTGACTTTGTAAGGCCTCTAAAAGGGCGCGCAGCTTAACTGATGCCTCCCGCTCTGTTTGCAATTCTTGACGACATGCTTGAACTTCTGATTCTAGTTGATGTTTTGCATCAACAGATTGTTTCTGGGTTTTTTCTATCATGAAAGCAAGATCTCGGGC
Organism: Pyxicephalus adspersus; assembly: GCF_032062135.1. Lineage (NCBI taxonomy): Eukaryota > Metazoa > Chordata > Amphibia > Anura > Pyxicephalidae > Pyxicephalus > Pyxicephalus adspersus. The sequence continues at coordinate 53,295,819 of NC_092864.1, read as the reverse complement.
ACGACATCTTTCCTCTTCCATCTGATTTTTTAATGTTAGCACCACTTTACGTTCTTGTTGCCTCTCCTCCTCTTGCCTGCAAAGCTCTTGACTTTGTTGTTGTCTTAATTGCTCCACAACATTTCGTTCAAGGGTCAAGGCACTAGATAAACTTAATGAATTCTGTTTTTCTTTCTCCAACTCTGTCCCTGCCTCCACCAGTTTCTTGTGTTCCTGAGCAAGAAGAGCTTTACAACGGGACTGCTCTATTTCAAGTTCTTTCCTGAGATTACTAGTGTAAGTTTGCTCTTGTAACAAAGCTGCAGAAATCTTAGTATGAAGCTTTTTTTGTTCTTCCAAGGAAACATATGACTCCTACAAAGATAGCAAAAGACATATAAATTTAAAGGAAAATTACAAACATGACAACTCATCTATATAATGAATTGCATAGCTATAAAAGGTAACATGATTTGTAAATGCTGCCAGCTACCATAAAAAGAAAATTCAGTGGTCAGCACCAAAAGGCCCCGGATTCATTAGACCCCCCCCCCCCTTTTTTTTTTTTTATTTTTATTTTTTTTAGGAAGGGGTCCTATGATGGGAAGAGAGGCATCCAGCACATCCCTGCTGTCAAAGCAAACTGAACAGCACTGTGAAAGGATAGGGCAACCAAGCTGATTACAGATTTTCCTTGACCTTCTGTTTTGTAAAAACAATGGGAAGAAATCTCCAAAATGAAATTCATTTATACTCTGACATTTAAAACCAAAAGTCTTTTATCCCTCACTTTTATTCTTTATACCAGTAGTAACCAGGAAGAATGTAAAGGGTAAATTTCCCTTGGCAGAAAACAAACAGCAACAAAATATATTCTAAACTTTCACTACCTAATCCACACTGAAAGCATACAATATTTTATTTTACTATAGTTAAATGCTTCACCTGCAGAACCATCTCCTTGTTTGCAAGTTTTTGTTGAAAGAGATTTTTATCTTCTTCAAATTTTTGGCTTTCCACCTCTCGTTGAGTTTGCACTGTATGGATGAGAACCGCTGTGGCCTCCTCCTTACTCTCCAGCTCTTTTCTATGAAATGTTGAAAGGTAAAGAAAAAAAAAAAAAAAGTTGTTAAAAATATTAATTTATTGCTGTATTATTTAACCCTTATATAGCCTCAGCCCTCAGTGATCAAACACAACAGATAAACAAAAGGTTTATCTTTCCACCTGCAGCCATGACACAGCCACAATGTGGTTAGTATGGGACAATGGGTCTATGAAGATGTGAGGAGAATAAAATTTAGACCACAAATTGCAGCTATATGAAATGAAGAAAAGGAATAAGGTTGAAAATATAAAAACCAGATGTATTGAAGCCCACATCCAAATTCAATATGGGGACAATATGGGTTTTTGTTCCGACTAAAGGAAGCTTACTAGTTTGGCTCAAATTTTTTGACTTGTAATATAACCATCTTGGTTTAATAGATGCATAATGCCCAGTTTGAGACCAAATACGAAATTTACTTAGTATTTCAAAACATGAATCACACCTTAGTTTGGATGCTTCAATCTGCATTTCTTTCTGTTGCTTTTTTAGCTTTTCAAGCTCCAGTTGCAGCTCTTCTATTTCAAAACGGAGTTGAGATACAGTGGATTGTTCCTGTAGTAACAGCTTGTGCTGTTCTGTAGACCTCTCTTGTTCACGCAATAAGGAACCTTTCAAATCCTCAGCAATGGCAGCCTCTTGCTGTAATTTGTACTCATGCAGCTCCACTGAAAAAGGCCAAAAACAATTTATTTCAAGAAAATCTTTGCACCCTGTATAATATCCTTTACTAGTCTGGTAATAGACCACAGAAGGGTAAGTTAGTTTGATGTCAGACAAGTAGAGTCAAGATGGACTATAAGGTTGATTGACTAAAAAAGGCACAATACATCATCCCTATAGTCTTTATAAGATTTGGAGGGGGAGGGGGGCAGTGTGCATTTTATCTATAGGAACTTCAGAAACATTTTCCTCATTGACTGCATTCATTCTGCATAAGACTACCTATATCTTTTATACCCATAAGGCAAGACAACACTCCAAAGATTGAGCAGAATGGCCTATTTACTGTACAGCAAAGGGTGTTGCTATAACTCTTACCCATCAACGACCTACCTTGCTTTCGCAGTTGGTGTTCTTTTGTGTGCCCTTTTTCTTCAGCACTGGTAAGGGCATCTTGCAGTTGTTGTAGTTTCTCCTGGTTCTGAAGATGTGCCATTCTTAGCTGTGAACGCAGATCCTGAATTTCAGAAAGCAGGCTGCTGCGATCTATAGCCAACACATGCTCCAAGACAAGGCGCTTTTGTTCCTCCTGAAATCCAAAGGTTTTAGGAATAATACTTAAATATACATAGAACCCCACAGTATAACTAGTAAATAGGCGAGACAAAAAGGAGGGAGAGGGATTAAAAAATAAATTAAGTACTGAAATTTATATTTTGATCAGAAATTCAAATGGACCTGGACCCATTTTCCCAGACAACACTGCATTTCAAGACCTCTTCAGAGCACATATGGCACTAAAATATGCATCAAACAGAAAGCTGTATATCTATTTTGGTTCAAATAGTCTACCTATGGACTTTTGACTTACCTGCTCCTTGATTAAGTGTTCTACTTTCTCTGACAGAGAACTGTTATCTCCAGTGCCATGGTGGAACTGTGACTGAAGTTCCAAGCGTAGATATTCCCTTTCACTTTCCAAAAGAGCTTGAACACTTTGCAATAAGTCCCTTCTCCAGTCAGAGGAAGAACTTTCCTAAAAAGACATTTTGGCGACAAAGTTGGCCGCAGTTTTAAAAACGAAATTAAAAGACACAAATGTATATGAAATAGGTATAGATGTACAGATATACAGTTAGGGCCATAAATATTTGCACAGAGACAACTTTTATCTAATTTTGGTTCTGTACATTACCACAATGTTTTTTTTAAAATAAACAACTTAGATGCAGTTTAGCTGCAGACTGACAGCTTTAATTCAGTGGGTTGATCAAAAAGATAGCATGAAAATGTGAGGAACTAAAGCCTTTTATTAACACAATCACTTCTTTTCTAGGGCTCAAAAGTAATTGGACAATTGACTCAAAGGCTATTTCATAGGCTGGTGTGGGCAATTCCTTTGTTATGTCATTATCAATTAAGCAGATAAAAGGCCTGGAATTGATTTAGGGGGGTTGTATGTGGAAGATTTTGCTGTAAACAGACAACATGCCGTCAAAGGAGCTCTCAAGCTGGTGAAACAAGCCATCCTTAAGCTGCAAAAACAGAAAAAGCCCATCCGAGAAATTGCTACAATGTTAGGAGTGGCAAAATCTACAGTTTGTTACATCATGAGAAAGAAACAAAGCACTGGTGAACTCAGCAACACCAACAGATCCGAACGTCCACGGAAAACAACAGTGGTGGATGATGGCAGAATCATTTCCATGAGGGAAGACTCCTTCACAGCAGCCAACCAAGTGAACAACACTCTCCAGGAAGTAGGCGTATCGATATCCAAGTCAACCATAAAGGGAAGACTGCATGAAAGTAAATACAGAGGGTGCACTGCAATGTGCAAGGCACTCATAAGCCTCAAGGATAGAAAGGCTAGATTGGACTTTACTCAAAAACATCTAAAAAATGTTCTGGAAAAACATTCTTTGGACAGATGAAACCAAGATCAACCTTTACCAGAAAGATGGCAAGAAAAAAGTCTGGAGAAGGCGTGAACAACTCATGATCCAAAGCATAGCACATCATCTGTAAAACATGGCGGAGGCAGTGTGATGGCTTGGGTGTGCATGGCTGCCAGTGGCACGGAGACACTAGTGTTTATCCATGATGCGACACAGGACAGAAGCAGCCAAATTAATCTGAGGTGTTCAGAGACATACTGTCTGCTCATATCCAGCTAAATGCAATCACATTGATTGGGAGGCGTTTCATAATACAGATGGACAATGACCCAAAACAGAGCCAAAGCAACCCAGGAGTTTAAAAAGCCAAGAAGTGGAATATTCTTGAATGGCCAAGTCAGTCACCTGATCTGAACCCAACTGAGTATGCATTTCACTTGTTGAAGACTAAACTTCGGACAGAAAGGACCACAAACAGAAACCTAAAGCTGCTGCAGTAAAGGCCTGGCAGAGGATTAAAAGAAGGAAACCCAGCATCTGGTGATGTCAGTGAGTTCAAGACTACAGGCTATCATTGCCAGCAAAGGGTTTTCAACCAAGTATTAGAAATTAACATTTTATTTTCAGCTTTTTAATTTGTCAAATTACTTTTGAGCCCCGGAAATGAACTGATTGTGTTAAAAAGGGCTTTAGTGCCTCACATTTTTATGCAATCTTTTTGTTCATCCCACTGAATTAAAGCTGAAAGTCTGCAGTTCAACTGCATCTGAGTGGTTTCATTTAAAATTAATTGTGGTAATGTACAGAACCAAAGTTAGAAAAAAGTTGTCTCTGTCCAAATAATTATGGACCTAACCGTATATGCTTTCTTTTTTTCAACCCTATTTTAAGCAATCTACATCTAAAAAAAATACACAGGTCATCAGTAAAAACTGGTCTGCATTCATCTATATTTCTGGAACAAAATGTAATTTATTTACTCCATCCTAAACCAATGCATGTACAATAAAAACTTGGAATCGTGTGTAAAGGCGCTAAATATTATGTAAATATGCCTAATCAGTACAAATATTGGTCTGTGTATGCTTGCGTATAACAGGGTTATATTCCTCTAAATGTATTTTTTAATTTCAGTGTAATTTTAGTTTAGTTTCCGATATTCAGATCAGAACACTTTAATACAGACTATTAGCACTAGATTATGTCAGAATATTAAAGTAACAAGTGGTAGTCAGAGTAGCCAGAGAATAATACAATCAAGGATGCCAGTGTTTTTTTTTTTTTTTACTACTTGCAGTGCAGCTTTAATTATTGCCTAATTGAGATAAAGACAGTTCTTCTTTCACATGTCTCCTTGCTCTCATATGCGTGAAAGAAAATTAAATCATGTATCCTAAGACCTGGGTCCAAGTGCATAATATTAAAATAATTAAAACATTGTTTACCTGGTCTCCTTTTCCTGAAGCCTGTGCTAAAGCAGAGCTAAGAGACTGGATTGTTTCCTGAAGGTTCTCTCGCTCTTTTAGCCAGGCAGCTCTCTGAATCTGTAGTTCAGTACTGTCTGGATTGGGAACCTTTGCTACAGGCCTTTCAGACAATTCCAAAATCTTGCAGCTCTCCTCATGAACCATACTCAACATTTTCTGGAGAAACAAGAAAATTGTATGTAAAGATGTTACAATCCACTAGTATATCAATTTACCAAAACATTATTGTACAAGCACGTACAGTACAAAAAAGTCAAATTTCCTCCATACGCCTCCCCTCCCACTAGTCTAAGTGTTCTTTGTTTTATGTTTGTTTTGTTTTATAAAGGGGACGTAGGCTTGGTTTATTCTACTGTTTAAAATTTTGCTGTATATCGGGTTTTTTTGGATATACTAGGGCTACGGCGATTTTGTTCTTGTGTGGCTCAGACATTATCTGCTTCGATGTTCAATGTTCATATGTATACACTCATACACTGCCGTCCCTTGTTTAGATAATTTTGTAAATATCTTTTGTTTTCTGTTGACTTAATTGTATTTATACTTGCAAAACTCAATAAAAATATTGAAACACAAATTTCCTCCATACGAAGCCCTTCCAAAGCATTATACTAACCTACAGTTTAACTATATTGTTTAGTGAGCCCTACCACCAAACATACACTGCTACATCTTTAAGCAGTATGATGTCCCCACATCAGCTGTATGCTGTTCAGTGTCTTGTTTTCCCCAAATGCACATTACTTTTCCTGTGCATAACAGAAAACAAAAGCACCGCCATTCTCATCTTTAACCCACACCAGTACTACAAATTACAATATCTGACTTTTAGGTTTGCAGAGATACAGCTATAATTACATAAAAGTACAGCAAATTCCAAGAATATGCTACCTGAAGCTGTGCAGATAGTCCACTTCCACTTATTGCATCCGTTTTCTGCTTTATGTTAAACATATTCTCCACCTCATCAAATTGGAACATCCCAGCTTCAAGCTTGTAATCTAAAAAAGGAAAAAGAAAAAAAAGGTATTACACTCCTGCTTAAACTTAGCCTGGAATTTACACAATGACAGTATAATAATCAATTCTTTAACAGCTCAGACTAAAAATACTGGGGAAAAAAAAAAAAAAAAAACACAATTACCAAGTTCATCGGATTGCCCACTCTCTAGGCGATCATCCCTGGAGCTTCGCGGATCATCACAGGAATCATAATCCGTTAAGGGGTGTCCCGTTTCGCTCACCTGAAGGAGAAGACCGTAACACTATACTTAAACAAAACCTGAAGCACATTCTATTCCAGTCCTATGCGGAGATCCTTTTGTTTGTAGCTTTGCAAAACACATACTATATTCAAGGAGTTTTACACCTTCAAAGAAAGGATCCATTATAAAGCACTGCTTGCCAGCTGCCCTGGACTGGTATACAATTATAGACTGCAGTATTCCACCTCAGCTTATGACATTTCAAAATGTAAACAGATCGTGTGAATATAAAAGAAAACCACCAAAAAACAGAAGTACTTGATGACACCCTACCATTTTGTTAATCACCATATAGTACTCGCTAGGTTACTCCACCAACTGCCCCGACCTCAAGATAGTCATGTGGAGACTATCTTTCTTATAATGCTATTAGACAGAATGTTTCATTGCAGGGGGAGACTAAACCCAATTGTTATAGTTTTTAATTGCTAGGTTGTATTGGATGTAGTTTAGCCCATTATTACAAAAGTTTAAATATAGTAAAAAAATAAAAACAGAAACACATACACAGTATACAGCATATGTAGCAAGTAGACATTCTCGTTTCTCACTTGCACAAAATAGACAGTGCATAAAACTCCAGTCCATACCGATATCATTTAGACAGTTCTGCCGAAACGCAACATATATTAAAAAAAATAAGTACACAAAAACCTTAGTAACAGGTAACACTAGAAGGATGCTTATAGTAGTTTTTTTTAAGGCAAGGACTAAATATTAAAATATATAATCGCTGCGGTGGTATTCTAGACTGAACTAGTGGCTTAGCAAAAGAGTATGCAAATGTTGGCAAGGGAGAGAAATTTCATGTGTTTCAAATGTCATCTACAATGGATACACCGTTGTCAGAACTCGACTATAGAACAAAAGGAAGAATGTGGCCAGGACTGAGGACTTTTTTATATCTATGGGACAAAGGCAGGCCAGGCAAGTGTGATTTAAAAACAATATTATATTAGACAGATGTGGTTCTAGTGTTTTAGGTTTTCAATGCATACATATCTGATGTCATTTTTTCTGCCTTTCTGGACATTTTAATATAAAGGTATCTAACAGAGCTCTGTAAGAATTAGATTAGTTTTAACATACATATGTGAACCTTGTCAGGATAAAGATTTTGCCTCTTCAGTGTTATCTCCAGCCCTTTTAAGCTGAGCGCACTACCTGGCACTTTTCACTAACCACCGGGCTGTTTTTGGGTGGTAACCGTAGAGTTTGGTCACAAAACAGGGGCTGCCAACCACCTACAATGTCTTCCCACCCATTCTTGGTTAAACAATGCTCTTCCCTTATCTTAAAGTATGACAGAACCTGACAGCCATAATCATAATTACTAACAGTGCTTTAACAGTAATGTATGTAAAAATACATTAGTCAATGCAGAAATATCATTGACAATTCCAACCTGTTTCTAAGGATAACTCTTCAGTGACTAAGCAAAAAACCCAAATGGTCCAAATGAAAGCCATGCAACTAGCATTTTTAAGAAGGTCAACAGCAGTAGCAAAGATATATATCTAAATAAGTTTCCATCATGAACTTCTCAAAGCACTGTCAGGTTACCACCATAGAAAATGCCAGAAATCAACATTCAGTCACAAAGATATTTAAACCAAGAAAACTAATATATGGAAGAATTAAAAAAAAAAGTTCATAAACTGTATAGTGGGGCTGTCGTTCTAATGTATAATCTGCTGGTGTGCCGAATATAGGAATGTTCTGAATAAAAAATAACTCTGGTTACAAGCAGAAACCATTAAATACTTACAGGGCTGGTCCTCTGTGTATGGATAGATTGTTGTAGGGAGTAAGCACTGTCGGACAAAGAAGGGGTGCTGGAACCTAGAAGATCATATTGCTCCAATTGCTTAACACAACCAGATGATTTTGATTTCATAACATCCAGCTCAGCACTACGATCAATGCTTAGCTCAGAGAAGGGAGTCAGTCCTCTTAAGCTGTGCACTTGTTCCTGTTTTCTAACCATGTCAGGAGAGTCCCAAGCACTTAAGTCCGTTAGGCTTTCAGAAAAGCTCCTCTGTTTCATATCAGATTGCAATGGCCCAGTACGTTTATTAATGTTGTCCTCAGCGTTCTTTTTTTGCAGGTCCACTGATATCACAGAGATCATGGCTTCTTGGCTTACCAAGGCTTCCTGTAGCTTTTTTACCTGAGTTCCCAAGTTCTGGGAATGGGAGTGCAACTCTGCAACACAAGCTTCCTTCTTCTGTTAAAAGAGTGTTTAAGAGAACAAAAGTCAGGATTGCAAATTTAAAGAAATTTCCAGTAACTTGAATATTACAACAACCGATTTATAATAAAGCTGAAGACATTTTATCTGCAAAAATTGTCCCAATGTCTATTTCTGATATTTGCACAACCCTTGCAGACAGCTTTGACAGTCAATTTTTTTACTGCAGGTAAACACTGCTAGGTTTTGTTTCTACACTTATAAGCTATAAGAATACATAGATGTCTAAAGAAATAAATAAGATTCTAGCTATTCTCTTACCTTAAGCTGCAGCTGGACACGCTGGGCTTCAGTTTTCCAGCCCTCGCATTCTGAACGCAATTCCTCTACTACCCTTTTTAAAACGGTGAGCTCATTCTCTGTGTGTCGCAATTTAGCCTCCTGATCACTTGCTAGGCACTTTTCTGCATTAATCTGTTCATTCAAGACAGCCTGTAAACAGACAGGAAATACAATGATCCAGAATAATAAAACAGAAATTGAGTGAGAGGTCCTCCTTTACCTAGTATTTTAACTATCATGTATCACATGGCTGCATTTTGCATTTCTGCAGACAAATTGCAGCAAAAAATTCCCTTGAAGTTTAGGCAGTCCATATTGCAACCCATCTTGAAATGAGCTGCATATTCCTGAAATTAGCATGTCCAATTGAAAACAAATGAAATCAAACAATTGAAATCAAACAAAGCAGGCCAAATGCAAACTCTTCTTGTCAAATGTTGTTCAAAGTGAAAATGTTTGCAGTATATTGGGCTATTTAAAAGAATATGCATATCAAGCACAAATCAAACATATTTCATCTAACATTAAATGCAATGCATTTGAAAATCAAATCCATTGTTTGAAAAAGGTGGATATTTTACCTTAATTCTCAAAATAATTTGTTCCAGAATCCTGGATCTTTAGTCCAAGTTGTAAACATGGCCTCCACTACTCAAGCTGAAGTAAAGTTCACACCCACAACTAGCAGCATCATGACAACTATTAGACTTTGACATACACATGACAATAGAGGCTGTATTGCAATGTGGGCAGAAGTTGAGGTCCTGCGTACAGCTTAGACATAAATTCAAGGGTCTCTTCATTAGGACAAACTAATTTAAAATGAAAGTAGGTATCTCAAGCCTAATACACATTTGCCAGGAAAATTATTTTATCCCAACATGGTAAACTATGCAGTAGTTATAATTCCAACTACTTTACATTGTGCATAGGTGTAAACAACAGTCCCTTTCAACAAACAACAAATCTTTCAACTGATGTGCTCTAAAGATAAGTATAAATAGGAACCTATAATGCCCGGTCGTGAGAAGTATAGGGGCTGGCTATGTCTATAAATGGTCACAGAATGGAAGCATGCTGTAAATGAGTATCAAATAGCCATCAGGACTATTTATCTCTATTCATGTTCCAGATATCCAGTAACTCAGGGAGGCAGAAAAGCCAAAAAATTAAAATGACAGCCAAGAAATAACATGTTTAGAAGGAATGGTCTATGATGGAAGTCTACATTATTCTTTCATGACAGATTGCTTAAAAATGCAACCTTAAATGTTTGCGTATAATGTATACCAATCAAAAATAAAGCTTACCAATGGAGATTCAGTTTCTACTTCAGTCATATTCAGATTGCCATCAGTCTGTGTCTGTACCTCTTCCATAAGCTTCTGGGAATTCTCCTTCAACTCTTTAACACATTGCTTGAGCTCTTCTAATTCTTCTTTGTACTTTTTCTCCTTCTCACTCTGCTCCTTGGAGCTTTGGGACAAGGTAGCTTGAAGAGAGACATTCTGTTCTTGTACTCTTTGCAGGTCTATTTTGGTAGCTTCCAGAGACTGGACATTCTGTGCCAACTGATTTTGCAGCTCCGACATACCACCCATATTATGCTCCTGTAAAGTTTGAACTTCAAGTTCCTTCTCTGTGAGGAGGGAATCCTTCTGCCTTACAATGTCCTCAAGTCTTTGCAACTGGGCAGACAGAACAGCAATAGTTTCTTCCCTCTGTGACACATGAGTCCTGAGTAGTTCACAATCTTCTTGCAAGTTTCTATGTTCCAGCTGAAGGAACTCCAGTGCTTGTTCGTTCTGCCTGAAGGACTGTTGTAGATTTTGTAAATTAGTTTCCAAAACTTCAATCTCAGCAACATGCAGCTCTTCCTTTTCTTCCAGTTGCTGTTGTAATGATTCCATTTCAGCCACACACAAAGACTCAGTTTCCGCCAAACTCTCTTTCTCCACATGAGATTTTTCTAGCTGTCTAGCTCCTTTTCTAAGCTCGACCTGCAGATTATCTGCTCTTCCTAGACCCAGCTGATCTAGGCTTTCTTGACTGTCGCTGACCTCATGCCGAATGGGTCCCAGCTGCTCAAGTTCCTGCTGTAACTTTTCGATTACTTCATGAAGCTGTTCCATCTCCTCCTCTTTGCTTTTACGAAGTCTCTCTTGGTCACTGCGAAGATGCTCAACTAAAGACCTCATCTCCTCTACATCTGATGTCTGCAAAAATTTTTAATAGAAAGCACTTAGACCAATTGCAATATTAAAAAAAGTCACTTAACAATACAGCATAACATATGCATATACACCTAGGAAAATCACTAACTATTCTACAGTGCTGCATATACACCTAGGAAGATTATTGTACAGTGCTGCTTAATACATACACATATATACATACACACACATTATATATATATATTATACACACACACACACACACACTTTAATAAGACATGCTACCTTCAAAACAAAAAAAAACTGAAATATTTATGATAATATAATGATAATACTGGAAAAAAAGTTTACGTACTTAACACCAGTATCAAAAATATTTTAACTGACATGAAACCGTATTATGGAGATGCAGTATATAATTGTGTTCCCAAATCACTCCTCACAGTGCACAGAATCTGCTGCATGACCAAGGAAAATCTATCATTTTAGCCTCAGTAGGGTGGGTGGCTGAGAATACATTTGCTCTGTAGAAAAGGTTTTTCAAAAATGGTTTATCATACAATTTCAATTCATAATGTATTCCAAGCCTGCCTTTAAATGAACGAATTGACAAGGGCTCAATGAAGGGGTCGTCCTGATGTAAACAAAAAGTATCATGGGAGATAGCAAGCTGTAGACTGGTCTATTCTTCATTTTTTGAACCAGATTATGTGCAATCAGAGATAGCAGCACTTCAAGGGTTAGACATGTAAGATCACTGACAGGATCATGAGGTATTTTTAATCTAATGCAGAATACATCTAGAAAACCATATACTCCCATAAAATTTATTGTATTTACATTAACTGTATTGGAAATCAAGCCTATCCAATAATGATTTCAAATCTAGAAAAAGGTGTCAAAACTACAATGAAATTATGAAGGTTACCTACATGACACATGAGGGATACAATATCCCATGAAAAGTATAGTGTTTTTTAAGCAATAATGTTTACCATCTTTTTTGTGGCTTTCACATTTTATACTTTTGCCATATTTGTAAGATTTGATGAACAATTTGTAGACTGGATTCTAGAAGCAGACCTGCACATCACTGAAGTTTCAAAGCCTAAAAACCGCTGAAATACCAGCCACATGGCAATTGCATTGTATTCAGATACAACAACTTGGTCGATATGTAGTTAGGGGAAGAAACAGTAAGGATCAACCACTGTGTAGCAGTACTATGAAAATAATCAAACCATATAAAAAGGTGAGCACATAGAGTTAGGTACATAAATATTTGGACAGACTTTTTTCTAATTTTGGTTCTGTACATTACCACAATTAATTTTAAATGAAACAACTCAGATGCAGCTGAACTGCAGACTTTCAGCTTTAATTCAGTGGGTTGAACAAAGGGATTGCATAAAAATCATAAAAATGTGAGGAACTAACACTTTTTTTTTTTTTTACTACACAATCACTTTATTTCAGGGGCTCAAACGTAATTGTGAAACGACAATTGAAGGCTATTTCATGGGCTGGTGTGGGCAATTCCTTCGTTATGTCATTATCAATAAGGCAGATAAAAGGCCTGGAGTTGATTTGGAGGGGGGGGTGGTGCTTGTATGTGGAAGATATTGCTGTGAACAGACAGCATGCGGTCAAAGGAGCCAAAAGACCTGGACGTCCACGGAAGACAACAGTGGTGGATGATCGCAGAATCTTTTCCATGGTGAAGAGAGACCCCTTCACAACAGCCAACCGAGTGAACAACACTCTCCAGGAAGTAGGTGTATCGATATCCAAGTCTACCATAAAGAGAAGACTGCATGAAAGTAAATACAGAGGGTGCACTACAAGGTTCAAGCCACTCATAAGCCTCAAGAATAGAAAGGCTAGATTGGACTTTGCTCAAAAACATCTAAAAAAGCCAGCACAGTTCTGGAAAAACATTCTTTGGACTGATGAAAGCAAGATCATCCTTTACCAGAATGATGGCAAGAAAAAAAAGTATGGAGAAGGCGTGGAACAGCTCATGATCCAAAGCATACCACATCATCTGTAAAACATGGCGGAGGCAGTGTGATGGCTTGGGCGTGCATGGCTGCCATGGCACTGGGACACTAGTGTTTATCCATGATGTGACACAGGACAGAAGCAGCCGCATGAATTCTGAGGTGTTCAGAGACATACTGTCTGCTCATATCCAGCTAAATGCAGTCACATTGATTGGGGGGCGTTTCATAATACAGATGGACAATGACCCAAAACATAGAGCCAAACCAACCCAGGAGTTTAATAAAGCAAAGGAGTGGAATATTCTTGAATGGCCAAGTCAGTCACCTGACCTGAGTCCAATTGAGCATGCATTTCACTTGTTGAAGACTCAACAGAAAGGACCACAAACAGCAACTGAAAGCCGCTGCAGTAAAGGCCTGGCAGAGCATTAAAAAGGACTACAGGCTGTCATTGCCAGCAAATGGTTTTCAACCAAGTATTAGAAATTAACATTTTATTTTCAGCTTTTTAATTTGTCCAATTACTTTTGAGCCCCGGAAATGAAGTGATTGTGTTAAAAAAAAAAAAAGGGCTTTAGTTCCTCACATTTTTATGCAATCTTTTTGTTCATCTCACTGAATTAAAGCTGAAAGTCTGCAGTTCAACTGCATCAGAGTTGTTTCATTTAAAATTAATTGTGATGTAATGTAATGTACAGAACCAAAGTTAGGAAAAAGTTGTCTGTGTCCAAAAATTTTTGGACCTAACAGTATATGCTTTCTTTTTTGAACCTTATTTTAAGTCATCTACATCTAAAGAAATACACAGGTCACCAGTAGAAACTGGTCTGCATTCATCTATGTTTCTGGAACTAAATGTAATTTATTTAGTCCATCCTAAACCAATGCATGTACACTAAAGACTTTTTTATACTTGGAAGTGTGTGTGTGTGTAAAGGCACTCATTATTATTTTTTAAATAACCCTAATCAGTACAAATATTAGTCTGTGTATGGTTGCGTATAACAGGGTTATATTCCCCATAATGTATTTTTTAATTTCAGTGTAATTTTAGTTTAGTTACCACTATTCAAATATCCAAATATTTATGGACCTAACTGTATATATTAGAAAAACCTATCCCTTAGTCTGTAGTAAATAGAAATTTACTGAAACTGTATTAGGAGAAAACACATGCATGGTCAGCACAACAGAAAAAACAGTATTCTTACCTCATCCTGCATTCTAAGAAGTTGTTCATTCAAATGATCAATCTCTTGGTTCTTTTCTTGTAACAAAGCCTGAAGAAGCTCCAGGTTAGAGCTAGGTTTATCTTGAGATATTTCAAGATGCAGAGAAGACACTTCATCCTGTTTGTACATAAAACACAAATAAATATTCGGTATTTTCTCCAGGTACATTGTGTGTGGGTGGTGGCCCCTGTATTGTGACCCACCTTTTTGGTAACAACCGAAAAGTGCCAAGTGGTGCACCCGGCTAAAAGGGTCTGGGGACAACACTGCATAATAATCCCACCACAGAGGATTTACTTATCAGTTCAACAATGCACTTGCCTTTAGCCGCAGATACTCCTCTTGTGCTTGCTGAACAGTCTGTTCACTCTGTTTGCGCTGGACCTCAAGCTGCATGTTTAGCTGAAGAACTTCTTCTGTCTTGTTTGTTAGCTCTTCTCTGAATAGCTCTAACTGCTCTGCCAGACTTTCAATCTGTAAAGCAAATATTTACTAGACCATGTACAGTGTGGTATAGGATACATATATATATATATTCTCTTGAAAAAGATACCTCCTTCTCTTTCCTTTGGAGAGCCTCACGTTCAGCTTGCAATTCCTTCTTTAGGAGGCTATCAGGCTCGCCTTCCACAGGAAATCTGTGCCGTGTCTCATCTAGTTTTGACTGCAGGGCAGAGATCTGGAGCACATTGTTGTACTGCTGCTGTTGTAGAGATTCTTTGTCCTAAACCATATTGATAGATTTAATTCAGTGACCTGGAAACATTCATTATCAGCACTACCAGCTTATTTTACATCTTTTGCTTTTACTTAGAACATCTTTGGTTTAGACAAGTAATTTGGCTCTTTAGACATCTTAATATGGAAAGTATATGTACATTTTGTACACTTTTACATATGCTTATTATAACATTATTTTTTTTTATAATGTTTGTAATGTAAAATTAAAACCTGGTACATATATATATATCTCAGTAAGCACATTCCATAGATACCTCTGAAAGGAACGTGCTTACTGAAAAGCCATGCTGTGCATACACATAATGCATTTTAACCAATATGATCCTTCTGTGAAAGAATTGCATTACTATCTTTTTCTACCAAATTATGAGCAGAGTTGCTCTATTTGAAAGTGTTGTTGTTCACATTGGTGTGTGCTGCACTAAGGATACCCATTTATCAGTCACAAAGAGTTGGCAACCTGTATAAACACTATGACTGTGTTATCCATTAATGCATTCATTTAATTACACTGCCTGAAGATAAGGTAAGTAAGAGAGGTAAATGAGGGTTCATTTTTAGGCGTTTATATGGTGTTGGAACATGAAATTTTGTAAGTGGACATGACCTGAGTTCACTAGGGTAAACACCTAGGGTACACCAGGATATGAAATAGCTGGCCATCCTCATCAAATACTAGCCACTTTCAGAGTGCACGGATTTTTTTTTTTGTTACCTGCAATAATTCCTTCTGTATCTTATGCAAATTTTGCAGTTCTTTTTCTAATTGACCGCACTTTTTCGCTGCATCAGCATTGCTCAAAGCAGCTTGTTCTAGCTCCTGTATTCTCATCAACATCTTGTCAATTTCTTCATTTCTTTCTGCTATTTGCTGCTCTAGATGATCTTTCCCCTCAATCAACAAGTTTAAGTCCGCTTTCTGTTTCACATTAGCTTCTGAAGTCTCATTCTGTATGAGCAAACAGAAAAAAATATATATTTCATGAAGATTATACCTCAAAATAAATAGCTTAGCTAATATGTGGTAAAACAACCAGCCAAATGTGAGACGTGGAAATTTTGTAAATCAGAATCATAATTGCTACATAACTACGCAAATACAAAAGCAACATAGACATATATTAGCTATAAGCGACACAAATATATTAGCTATAAGGCATTAAAAAGCAGAATGGATATAGCTAGAAAGTTTCTATCAAATTACAATAATCAACATGCCTTGGAAAATCAAAAATGTAGTTACTACTGTAGTTGCTGAATGCCATGCAGTACTATAAGGTATAAAACACACAGCCATCACTAACTAGAGAAAGGCACCATGCAAATGAATTATTCTGAATGTTGTTAGATATGTTTATTTGCATAAAAAGGTAAACCAGTTGGGGCCAGGTGGAGACATGACCAGTCATACCTGTTCACTCCAGTTATAGAACTATTTCACCAAAACAGAGAATGGAGAAGAGATGATAAAGTCATTAGTCACCACAGAAGTTATAATACTGATACATACACAGTTTTCTCGTGTCAAAGTCATTTTAAGGAAGTTTGTTTTGTTTATGGCCACCTTACACCTTACAGCATAGATGTACACTGCCATCCAAGGTTATTTTTTTATCTACAGAACACTCCAAATCAACCAACCAGTGCCCCATAAGAAAATTTTGGATATTATTTGAAATTTTTATGTTTTAATAATAATAAAACAAAAATACAAGTCTAATAAATGCTTATATTCTGGATGACAATTTTAGCCTTTATATTGCATTAAATTCACAAACTGTACCAGAGACGGAAAAACAAGAGAGGTGCAGCGTGACCCTGCTCTGCGAATACCGATTCTCATCAGATTGTTTTATTTTATTTGTTTATTTCTCAGACGCTCTTTTAGGTAAGTATGACCATAACTGTGTATTTTGCCTAACTGTTATATTTAATGGCAACAAATTGTTTGACTTTGATAAACATCATTTACTAATTGGTCTTACGATTCAAATGAAATAAACCCATAATGACTGAGAAAAAGTACCAAAGATAATACAACTAATGTACCAAAAGTAATACTTCACTTAACCATGAGCTGATCAAAGAATCAGAGCCTCTACAGTCCTTGTCAGGCACCATTAGCTGGATCATTATTATACAAATGTATTTATCTTTTTGTAAAAAAAAAAAAAAAAATCATATTAATGGTCCGTGGGATTTTAAAATTATGAATTTAGTGGTCCATGTTTGCTGACACACAATGGTGCAGGACCTACATATATTGACAGCCCTTTCAAAATAAACATGATGCCTAAGGCAATAAACCTCAATACACAATGCATGTAATACAAAACCTTGCATTATGAGGTGTACAGGCACCTCAAGTTGGCTATAATGGAATACCTACAAAATAAATCATTGTTGATCTGGAAATGGCAAGATTAGGCGATAAGCCAGAACATTTACTATTATTCTTAAAAATATTTGCACAGCATTCGTGGGGAAAATGAAACATTTTTAAATACCTGGTCTTAGAGAGAAGAAAATGTGCCTAAAAGCTATGCTATCAAGAAAATTGCTAGGAAATTGTGTGAAAAATCTTGTCCTTTGCAATTTTCAGCCCGTAGATTTTAGATTACCAAATGTATAAATAATAAAAGGAAATATGTGGTAATGCAGCTTTAACTGTGAATACAAGTGTTTGGATGGAGTTGGGCTTTAAATTATGAATACATATGGTCTTTAATTATGTACAAGATTCTGTAAGAACACTATCTGGTAACATAACAATAAAACATTGTGAATTGGGACTTGGTTATGAACCATGACAATAACATTTCCTTAATATAAGATAATTCTTTCTTCAAGACATATATGAAAGACCCACAACAACATTTAGATTACTCACTCTGTACGCCCTGGAATCCCCATGGTTTTTTAATGCTTGTTTTAGCTGCTCCTCGAGATTTCGGATTTCTTGTTGAAAGTCATCCCTCTCATGCTCACGTTCAACAGCTTGCTCCTGCAAAGGAAAGATTAATATACTCTAAACCTAGTTCTACAACAGCAGCAAAAGCATAATACAAAGCAGTGTTACAATCCAACTTTTTGTTTGTTTTTTTAAGTATAATCTTCCCATGTAGCCAGGCTTAGCTTGAATAAAGGATCTGACAGTTTTTTGTTCTTAAATATCAAATAATAAAAACATACAATGACATACACTTTACACTGTATAAACTGAGTCTGACTGTATAAACACTAAATTGTATTAACCATAAGTTGGCTTTATTATAGTTACTACTTGAAATGGAAATAAACAATGTTAAAAATTTAGTTGTATTGGTGAAAAACTGCTACTCCATTCAGGTAAACAAAGCTTCTGATCATTATTTTTGTGGTATTACATTACCTCTAGTCTCCATTTATGGGATAAAACAAACCTACATGCCCATTTATATCTTCTCTAAGATTTAAACTGAGCTGTGCATGCATGGCATACCCAACTGCTGGGAATTAATAAAGTCCAGGGCTAATGCGTGAACATGAAATCATTATGGCTCGGCCATACGAGACGGCTGACCTTAAACCTAAAGGAGGACCAGGTGGAGATGACAGCAAAGAGTGGGTTTTGTTATATATTGTGCAAAAGACTGACACCTTTTTTTATTACATAACAGACATAGCCTGTGCCTTCTGCAACAAGAACCTGACTGCTAGCAATTCTCTTACTTTTAAAATTAGTTATTCGTTAAGAGGACCATTTTATTGTTGAAACCTAAAACTGAAAAACATACATCCATAAAATGTCTCTGATGCTTCAGTTGCTTCTCTAGAGCCTGAATCTGCTGCTCAAGGTCAGTCACTTCACTTGTTTTCTTCATCAGTTCCTGGTTACGAGCCATTTGGTCTTCCAGTTCCATTTCCAGTACCCTCATATGGGAAAGCATGTTTGATCGGTCTTTGTCTGCTTGGCAGTGTAACTCCAGTTTTTCCTTTACTAGACGTTGGGTTTCTTTCAGTAGTTCTGTGAAAATAGGAAAATATTTAAAGCTAGGAATCTACATAATCCAGATGCTAAACATGTGCAACTGAGCTTTACTGCAAATTGAATAGACTGGAGATCTACAAAAGGTTTTAGGATGTAGTTTCACTCTCCATTACACTTCAGAGCCAGTTACTCAATCAGCTTACTTTTACTTTAAATAAAGCCCTGCAAGACCACACACACCACAAATGATGACCAATAAAGAGGAAGGGTATGTTGACCGGAACAAACCAATCTTGTAAGCCTTGGTCAGAATTTGCATTAGAAAGCATTCTAGGAGCTTCAGTATCTGAAACTACGTTCACCGATTGGCTGTAATATGTTACAAGTACTAGTGAATCTCACCAACTTCAACATCTTTTTCACCACTTGATAGGACCTGCTGGAGCCTCAGCAACAATTCCTTCTCTTCCCCAAGTGCAGAGGGTTCCTGCGTTAGGACCTTCAGCTGCTCGCGGGATTTTTCCAGTTCCACAACAAGCTGGTGCTCAGATATCTCCTTTGACGACAAGGTTTCCTCCAGAGCAGATTTCTCTGCTGCATAACCCTCCATTAGTCCTGCATCACACAATAGATCACTTCATAGTACAAATGAAAAAAGAAAGGTCTGCTATATGCAAACAAATGCACAAAGTCAAGGCCCAGAAAACCAACATGAGAATATACACTTGCACAATTTAAAAGTTATTAGTAACCATAGTTTAGCACTTCAAATGGCATTCTACCACATACCTGCTGGTCATAAAATATGAAATCTGTAAATACTTTTCTTGGAATTTGCCCTGCC
This sequence comes from Pyxicephalus adspersus, assembly GCF_032062135.1. Classification (NCBI taxonomy): domain Eukaryota; kingdom Metazoa; phylum Chordata; class Amphibia; order Anura; family Pyxicephalidae; genus Pyxicephalus; species Pyxicephalus adspersus. The sequence continues at coordinate 53,275,922 of NC_092864.1, read as the reverse complement.
ATGAGAAGAATAAAAACTAGGCAAAAAAAGAAAGGCATGATCGTTCCCCTGTGTGCTATACTCTCACCATCATGACCTCATAGGGAGAGAGAGGGAGAGCTCCGATTCAGTTAGTGTCGAACAGGACATTTATATTTTGTCCCACCTCAAGGAAAATTCTGTTTTCCACTATGCTAAATTACAGTTTTGCAAATTAACTCATAATTCTGCCCCATCCTTTTCAGTGTGTCACCTTACCTTGAGCTTTGTGCAGCTCTACCTGCAATTGATTCTTGGCCTCGGTTTCCTGTGCCAACAGTTTCAGCAATTCTTGATTCTTTACTACTACTTGACCCATCTCTTGATTTCGACTTTTGAACTCCTCCTCAAAAGATTTCTGTATTTCACGAGTCTGCTCTAACTAAGGATGAATAATATAGTCTACAATTACACCAAACCACAGACTGTTTAAAAAACATACAGTAAAAACAATGTTTTATTTAATAAGATACTGGGAATGGTGTTCACACAACCAGCACAATTTCAAGGGAGGTCAATAGACCTTCTTAGTTATAATATAGAATATAAAGAAGGTGTTTGACATAAGGATCTAAAAGAAATGGAGTAAAAAATACAGTATTGACAGACAATAACAATATATTACAGTGGCTACAGAAAAATGTATATTTATTAGATAGTCTGGAAATGCATGCGCACAAACACATATCTGTAGCAGAGAGTGACTGTGTAAATAGGTTGTAAAAAATTTTCATGTCTAAATGGCACCTGAAGACAAGGAACTTAAATAAAAAATTAAAATTAAAAAACCCACATAACCTTCTGTTTTTCCACCTACCTGAACTGTTGAATTAGAAACCATATCTAAAAGTCTCTCGACTGCAGAGCGCAAGCGCAGGCTTATCTGTACAATCTTCTCTTCATTCTCTAGACCAACTTCTAGGCTTCCCAGCACACTATCGCACAGATATTCTGACACTTCATATCCCTCATCTGTGGACATCAGGCTGTGCTCTGTCATAGTGTCACAATCTGGACTTAGGCGATGTTTCTCACTCACTACAATAGGAAAAAAGGAAAAGCCCACAAATTACAAATAATTTTTTTTTGATTTGCTACTGCCCTTTCACACCTATGTTTTATGTCTGAACAAAGAGCATGGCAAACTTTCATTTGTCAAAAAGTTACATATCTTCTGTATTAGCACAAAGATTTCCAAACATTTAGAAAACAGTAGTAGTTAAAAAAAAAAAAACACACAGAGATGGGCCCCAAACAGGCTAAAAATGTCAATATATAAAAACATATATAACAAAAAGGTCAGGCAGCAAATATTTCATCTTGTACAACCTTTGTGCAGATTAACAGGAATATATAATTTTGGTGTTTATTACATTTCCTAAAAATGTTGACATACCAAAGAGGTAAATTCAATTTTTTGTTTTGGTACTCCTACTGCTACCTAACGAGGAGTAAGAAAAATACCTGTTGACTTGGTCAGAACATCCCTGTTTCTATCTTCATCTGTTTGGGATAAGGTACTGTCTAAGCAGAGACCAATTTTTTTGAATATCAAATCTTCCGTGAACAGCGTATTTTTTAACACATCAGTGAAAATCTTCAAAAGACGCTGACAAGAATCTTGTAGTTTTCCCCTGGAAGATAAACAAGATGCCCATGTCTCACTGTAATCACGGTTTCATCTAGATAGCTAGACAAAAATTAAATACTTCATGCACAGAGGATTGTTTTCATGATTTATTAATGTCTAAACAAACTTTTAGAAAGAATTGAAAAAAGTTTTAGCAGAAAAATTGGTTCCTTTTTAAGGAGTCATAAGAACATTTTTTCTGCTTTCCTATACATTGATGGGCAGGTACATTATACATAAACACACACACACACACACACACACTTCTAAATATTCATATGAAACACACACAAAAACAATAAACTTTGCCCATTAAACACAACACCACAAAAAAACATCTTACTGCTCCAGTCGGGCCATCTGTACTTCAGAATGAAGTATTGTTTCCAAATTCTTTCCCTCTTGGTTCTCTCTTTCTCTTGTCTGCACAATTGTCTCCACCTGGGACTGGAGCTCTTCCATCTCGTTATTTAATAAAGAAACCTTCTCCTGCAACTGAGTGTTTTGGATGATGGAGAAAAGAGTCAAAAAGGTGATCATGACTTACATGTTATCCAAAGTTTTTGTAATCTAATTTGTTGATTTCTCCCCATTGTATTTGCTAGCAAAGCAATGTAAGTAATATTGCTATGTTCTATAATTCTGGGCAGAATGCATTTGTAAAGCTTGCAGAAACTAAATGCAGTTCAACAGCACTTGTGAATGTAGAGTGCAGTGTATTATTCACAGCTTCACTTGGAGCCTAGTCACCACGACAACAGCTTGGAAACTTGGCCAACTCAAAACACAAGGAAGTTCCCACCTCTTTCTTTTAAGAATCGTTTTACATGCTACCTAAACTTCTCAGGCGATCA
>NC_092864.1:53245213-53272273 GCF_032062135.1 Pyxicephalus adspersus | reverse complement strand
TGTTACTAGTAACACTTCCTCACCTTTGTACATCAAATGTAGGCAACAACAACACAAAGATTCATGAACCTACAATCTTTTTGATACATTTGAAGCTGCTGTCAATGTATCAATCTATATTTTTAAAAAAATGTTCTCTCCTAGTAAATATTTAGTAGGAAAAAAAAAAACGAATAGGGTAACTTTCTTACAACTGTACATAGGCAGATGTGGCTACCCTGTATACATTTACATCATAGCAAATGAATACTGCCATTTTAAAACCACAAATTTATCAATAGATCTTTGCTAAAAGCATGAACCGTAACTTGAAAAAAGTTCCCTTATAAAAACAGATATGTACTGCCCATAACCTATGCAGAGAGAACTGCACAGATCTAGAGTATTTCAATCTTCAAGTATTTTTCAAAGCAGAACTTAAGTTAAGCTTTATTAGGCAGGTAATTATTGCAGAAAGAAACAGGTAATGTTCCTTTAACTTTCTTCAAATCGAAAGATCCCAAAACCTTGGATCTCCACTTGACATTTGCAATTCTGCAATTCAAATGTCAGAATTCAAGATATAGTGTATAATTAGTAAAATAATTGGTTTTCAATTACATTTGATAAACACAACTGCAATTCAAGGCTTGCATGCCATTCAAAGACCCATAATAAGCTCAGGACAAGTAAAATAGAAAATACTTTATATCGGTTTAATGTCTGTGAATCCAAAGCTGGACTGTCAGACACTTAGAATTGCTAAATTTCTTGCATAAAACTTCACCCAATATTCAACTTCACCCAATATTCAAGTTGCATGAAGACATTTTTAAATAGAACTTCAAACTTAATATTTTCAGGAGCAGGGCTTGGCATGGACGACCTGTATTTTTCACTCATGACGGATTTACTTTCAACAAACATCCCACAAATGTTTATAAACCTAAAAAGAATCCAATCAGGAATGAACAGTAACACAGAAGGTGTTTGACCGATTGTGTTACATTGTGTTGAACATTAAAAGCCTTTAGAGGTGGTGGCTGCATTGGTTCTATTTACTTTTTTCAGGCCATTAACATTTTCAGCAAATACAGAAACTGCTGATCATACCAAGAATTCACTAACTGCTAATAATCACCCCAAAGTAAAATAGAAAATAAAAAAAAGTGGCATAAACAAGGAGCTATTGGGTAAGTTTTGCATCACATCAGATAATCACCTAAAGTGACACATTCAGAAAGACTTTCCCTCATTGAATGTTCTTAGCAGGCAATATATCTGCCCGTTTATGGCTGCCTTTACAGTGATGGTGGATAAGAATCATAACAGACTATGTGGAATGTGGAAAACCAGATAGACATCTCAAAGTGGCCAGATTTTCTCACTGTAGTTGTTCCTCAAGAATGTTAAAAGCACTTATTTTTCATATGTGAAAACAAGGTCAAATGAAAATTAAATTGATTTAACTTTCAAATGATTCAAATCAGTAAACCCTTTAACTAACCTCCTGCTGCTGTCGCTCGCCTGTCAGCTTTACCATCTCATTTTGCAGTGTTTGAGTATGTTGCTGAACTTCCACCTTGTGCAGGCTGCTCAGTTCTTGTAAAGCAAGCTTGTTGTGATCTTCCATTCGAAGAACCTCTTCTTGCAGGGCATCTAAAGCCTGGCTTTTTTCCTGTTCCAGTTGTAAGCGCTGCTGATAGAGTTTCTCTTTAAGGTCATCCTGAAAAAGAGAAAGGTTTAAAAAAAAAATGTCTTAGTATACATGTAACTAAAAAGCAAAGAGAATTCTTCAAACAAATACATTTGAATGTTGCAGTGTGACCACTAGGTATGAAGAGACTAAAGTAAAATTTCCTCTAAGACACTTGCTCTATATATCCAACTAATATATATATATATATTTTATTGCTGAAAAGTGTCCCGCCAGAAATGTGTTTGTACAATGTAAGCAGGTCTACTTAAGTCTACAGCCCAATGGGATCCACAGTGACTGGCTCACGATGATACTCTCAGGCCAACCAGAGTACTAAAAAAACTACTTTGTTCCAATATCGGCCTCCTTCCTCAGTAAAGGGAGGTGGACCCAATGTTCAGTACCATTGCTAGAACTTCTAATAATATCTTTAATATTACTGCTGTCAGAAGCAAATACACTCACATCTGGTATGCCTGTACAGTGTTAGTGGTACCTTAGTGACCATTAACCATTACCTTGCCCAGGATTCAAAGGTGAAAATCTTTCCTGCGTGCATAATTGTTAGTAAATAAAAAAGGCATTTCAGCCAGGACTTTATCCCATTAACACTAAAACTGGGTGCATGGAAACCAGTGGAATCATGTACATATACAGATGTACAGATATACAGACACACTACAAAGGGACATTTCAGGGACCCTTGAAGACCCCTTTATAAAATGTATACCATTTACACCTTCATAAAGAGTCTTCAAAATATCTAATTAATTGTATGAATGGATTATGGATCTCCAGTAAACATGGGATACCTTAGTGTGCTGGTCACCAGTTGATCTTAGACAATATAAAACCAGACTTTGTACTTACCCTTCCTACATAGGATATTAAGTGGGATGGGTATTTGGAGTTGAGCATTTACAACTACCTTTTTATTCAGGGTTATATAATTTTATAAGTTTTTTGTACATTGATAAGGCATTAATGTTAAGATCGGCTTGATGCAAAATAACACAATCTGGCACTCTGCCTCTGCCATACTAAGACACTCAACCTATGAAATCCATTAAAACAAACATACACGTATACACACATAAAAACACAATAGAATAATGTTTAGGTTCCTATTGTCCTCAAACAAAACAATTAGGTGAGAACAAAAAATATGATTTCACTCTAATTAGAACACAAATAATCTTAAACTCAAGTTTACCTATGGCTCGCAAGAGAAATGTTCTCATCGGAATACTTTAAGTAGTGATACAGTGAGGTAAAAAAATAAAAAAAATCAAAGTACTATGCCAAGATAAACCAAGGGCACACAGTACATACATTAAAAATTAGCTTCTGAACAGCACACCGCATTTTATAACACTTGTTCCATGCAATGCAACATTCATAACTGAACTAGCAATTAGTAGGAACATGCAAAATTAAAAATCAAAAATCAGATTGTAAACACACAATGGAGTAAGTTTACTATAGATAAAGAAATCGTTCACTTAGCAAAGCAAATGTACACAGAGTTTAGTAGATAGATATGCAACCAATCACATACTAGCAAAATTTGGTCCCCTCTCACCAGATTGGTTGGAAAAGATATTCAATTATAGGTCTATCAATTGTGCACATTCTCTTTGCTGAACAGCCTCTATGCCTTTATGAATAACCCCCTAAATCTTCAGATACTTGTTAATAAATAGTTTCATTTTCGGGCAATTTTACCATTATTAATCTATAAACGAACACACTCATCAGTGCGTGAAGCGTTTTCCCCTCAAGTATTCTCAGATCAATGGTCATCTACCCAACAAACGCTCAAAAGCAGCATTTAAAGAAGTCCACAAAACCCAGGGTCAATTAACTGAAATGAAGCACATGCAGTATTTACATTATTGTGCATTATCTGCTAGTTTGACATTGCAAATTTTTACATTCCAATTACTAAACTTATCTCACAGGACTGAACATTTACCATACAGAAATTTTAACAAATGTCATTTTGAATCTAAAGCAACAAAGTATCACGGCACTGGTTTTAACTCCCAAATAAACTGATTGTTTCAGGCTGGTAATTTCTAAGCTTTAAATAAGGGATTTATGGAGTAGAGCAGCAAAACGGGCATCTGAAGCGTTAACCTCTTAATATAATGTAAAACTATTCACGAGTAAAAAGGCTTCCAAGTAATAAGTGGCTATTTGTGGGCATTTTTTTTTTTTAAATTACAGAAACCAACATGAGCATGTTGTAAAATTGTATCCAAGCAAGGCCTGCTTAGAGTGCACACACCTGTCTGAGCTTCTAACAAAGACTTAGGGGATGGAGTCGGTTTAAATTGCCATAAAACAAAAGCAAGAGCCAGTTAAAATTAACTCAACCACTGCAACGGAACAATCTAAAAAGAACTCACCACACCCTCTTAGGATTCCATGGTAGCAGTTTAAAATATAAGGGGAAAAATATACATAGATATGCAGTTTACATAGTGCACTTTACACTTTGAATGCAATAAAATGTATGCTGTACTGCATAAAAAAAAAAAAAAAAAAAAAAACAAACACATTTGAATAACTGGGTATTTGAATAATCTGGGTATGTTCTATAGGTTATTTTTTATCTATTCACATGTATTAGGAAATGACAGCCTAAAACCTGGTTGGTTGCCAAGGTAAAAGCACACCAACAAACATAGGGCATAAAGTATGGCACACAGTAAAACCTGAATGAGTGTGTGAGCGAGCATGTGGTGGTGGTGGTGTTGCATAGGAGGATTTAAAATATTTCACCTGATGAGCAACTTCTAATTCCTTTGCCATGGCTTGGAACTTTTCTAGGTGGACAGCCGCAAGTTCCTGCCGAAGGCGCTGCAGTTCCTGCTCCTGTTGCTGTAGCCATAGCAATCTGGCCTTCTCCAGTCTATCCTGAATTTCCTTCTCATTTTCTTGTAGGCGATTTGAAAAACACTCCTCCAACTCTTCCACAGCAAGTGAATGCTCATCTCTGATCTTCTGAATTTCAGTAAGGTAGGAAGACTCTAAGGTGTCCAGCTTAATTAGGTGGGAGGCCTCTAGTTGTTGAATATGTGCTTCGTGCTCCAAGTTAAGAGACTGAACTTCTTCTTTGTGTCTCAGCAGCAACTCTGATAAGCAAGAAAACAAATCTTGCTCTTGATAGCACTCTAAATCTGATGACTGGAAATAAAGGTTCCCATCCAAATGGCAATGAAGCGTCAAAATATTTGCCTGTAAATCAGATACACAGGTGCCAGGTTGCCATCTGTGATTCTCTTCCAATGTCAGCAGTTTCAGATCTTTCTTTTGTGTCGGGAGGATGGAGATTAGCTCACCGGGCTTGTCCCTAGAGACCAAGCTTGTTTGTGTCTCTCCCAAGAGATTTCCTTGTACGTTTGTTTTTTCCTCATTAAATTGCTTTGCCCTAAAGAAAAACAAAAAAAAAAAAACACAACTGACCACACTAGAAAATCGACTAAAAAGAGTGGAAGTGAAATGTCTAAAGCAAACCAAGCATTTATAAACTGTTAAATACAAACATGAGATTTAAACCAAATGTTAATAATTAAATAGGGATTAGTTATACAATAGCCATTTTCTACCAGATGTCACATTTTTATGCTACAAAGAAGAAAACGGTGTTACAGGACAGCGGCACCTTTTGGTATAATAGTGCACCTTTTGCATTCACCAAATATATAACAGAAATAACTTAAAATCTTCTCTAACATAGCTATACCACAAATCGGTCCAACCTATCCAGTGCCATTACCTCAGAGCCTTGAGCTGTAGCAACTAGGTAGATAACATCAGTTCATATTACTGAATGTGCCAAATGCCAACAACTTCTTTGGAGTCTCCCTGTCAGTGGGGCAGGCCAGATCCCAAGGGGGGATAAAACAAAACACACAGCAGCTCTTAAGGTGCTTCCTTCATTTTTCTTTTTACCCCACACAGGCTTGGAAAGGTGCAGCCATGTTAAAAGACATGGTGCAAATAACATTTGGTTGGTCAATTACTAGTTGAGAATTTTCAACCTCACACTAATTAAATAAATAAAAAATTTGTGGATGTCGTTAAGAGGGAGGATTGCACAAAGAGGTGTTTACTTTAAGGACAGAGGAGATCCTGTGCTTTCAGGACTCCATGAAAGAAAAATGGAACGCCATGAATCCTGATGTAATGGCAGACTGTGTAAACCAGTGTACATTAGGGTTCATCTAGGCTTTTTAAAAGACAAAATATACTTTTACACAAAGGCAAGGAGACTCCTCAAGACTCAAGCCCAATATATGTCTTTGGGAATAAACTTGATAGGTGTAGTCGGCACAGAAAAAAAAGGTTTTACTGAAGGCTCTAAGCTTTCAGGTGGGACATGCCAAGGCCAAATGAACTTTGTCTAAATGTGCACTTATCCCTGAAAGAGATAGACAACAATTTAATTTAGATTTGGTATTTAAGGAATGTAAGGGTGCTGTTGGAAGGGCTAGTACTTTCACTAGCTTTTTTTCTTTTTTATTAATGAAAATAGAATATATTTAGTATATAGCATACCTCTGTTGTGCTTCTTTCAGAGCATTCAAAACCCTTGACTTTTCTGTATACAGCCTTTTGACAACTTCCTGCAACTCATTCACCGTCTGATCTTTTATGCTTTCCAGCTGATTCTGTTTTTGCAGCTTCAAATGTTGGGCACACTGTATATGTCCAACACGCTGTTCTTCTGTCCCTCCAAAGCTTGATTGTGTTTCAGAACATCGAGTATCCCCACCACTCCTAGGATGCATCTTTGCCAACTCTGCTAAAACAGAACATTACCAAAACAATCAGTTAGGATGTCAATCAACAAAACAGAGCATGCATATTGTAAAATATTATAGCATAATGTTGATTTAACTCAGTCAGGCACATGCAGGTTCTACTCAAACCTGTACTTGAAGTGAGGATACTGGACGCAGCAAGATGTTCTTAAACCGATAACCTCAAAAACTGACACATGCAGGCTGTCCCATTGTGAAGCTGGTCGTAGACACAGCAGTATTGGGAACAAAGGTGCCAAAAAATCCTAATTACAGCTGCCATTTTAACAGGCAGACTTCCATGACTATCAAAGTCAAAGATGGCTCAAACTTCCCATGAGGGGACTCCGTTATCAAAGCAGTACCAAATACTACCACAGCCACAAACAAGCACACAGACAGGAAATGAGCATTATCAAATATGGACAAAGTTTCTCACAGAAAAGGATTCTTCAAAATCATCTCACCCTTATTGTGCTCCTTAGACAATATTTCTCTCAGCTCTTCAAGCTCCAAACTATGTTTTTTCTTTAAAGTCTCAATTTCCTCTTGATAGTGCTGAGACAAGGCAGCACTAACATTTTCTAACTCTTGTCTGTGCTTCTCCTGAGACTGATACCGAACAGAAGACAACTCATCCTGCAAAGCACGTGAACAAAAATACTGTTAAATCATGTAAACAGTAACACAGTCAAGGTTAGTTTGCAACTCTACAATTAGCTAACCTTGTACTGTACCAGCTGGTCCGTTAAGTGAAGAAGGAGATCAGTTTTTTCACTTTCAAAGGACTCATCCAAAGCCAAAACAGAGCTGTAAATTAGAACATATAACATATTTTATATAATAGTCAAATACATATAACAATATATATATATATATTAGTTTAATAATGTGGTTCAACTGTAATTTTGTGACAGCAAATGGTGGAGAAAGGGCAAACCTGTTCACTGTACTCATTTCTTCTTTTCCTTCATAGCTCATTTCTCTTAAACGCTGATGCAGCAACTCCAGGTTTTCTCTATAGGTCTCCTCAGCTGCTCTGGACTTTTGTTCAAAGTAAATTCTAAGGTCCTCCATGTCCTTCTCATGTGTGGCTTTAACCTGCTGCTGCTGTTTGTGGAAGTCTTGCTTCATTCTCTCAATCACCTCAAGGTGCATAGACCGAGCGATAAGCTGTTCTTTTAGCTCTAAAATTGGCATGTAGCAATAGTATTTAGTTTACCGAACGTATTTAAGTTGAAGTGCATGAAAATAAAAACATGATTTAATATTACTGAATACATAAAAAGTTAGTTGTTGAGGAGTTCATCAAGGACACACAATTAGGACCAGAAACTGGTAATACAGGTCACCCAGATAGAAGACAAGGACACAACAGACCTCAAAATATAGAGGGGCACAATGAAGAAATTGGTCAAACCTCAGCTCAGCAACAAGGGTTATGCTCTTGATTGTAGAGCAGACACAGAAGAACAGGGCCAACCAAATGCTGACCTTATCCGTTATAGGAAGGGCTTAGCTATCCCTAAATACAAGAGGTAGTCAGACTAGTACAGGGGACAGGGGCCCTAAAGGACTGACAACAGGGGCTCCAGATATCATGTAACAAAAAGCCCAGGCTTACCTCCCCGATGCCAATTTATTATTACAGAAACAAGGAACACCAAGGGCACCATTTATTATTATTATACAGTATTATAAAACAGGAAATCTGACATTCCCTTAAACATACAACCTAAAGTTAGAATGGAAACTAACGCACATATGCATCTCAGTGTACATTTATAGAAGATTGGGGGAAGCCAGGTAAGTTTGCATTATTTACATGTTTTTTCTAAAATAATCTGTCTGCTCACAACTTTCATTTTTTAGTTTAATTCCAGAAATAAAAAAAATCAATTACCGCAATGTCCGCAAATATGCTTACCATTTAGTTCTTGGCGACTTGCTCGAGAGCTGTCAATCTGAGACCACAAGAGTTGTATCTCTTGACTTGTCTTAATTTGTAATTTCTTGTGAATGTTATGCACTGAAACCACCTTTAAAAAAAGCATACAAAATCAGAAGTTATATTTTCAAGATACAAAGATATTGAATAGTTCATTTCTAAAAACATGCAGGTTTTAATTTTTGTACCTGACTCTGTATCTGTTCCAAATCCTTGTTTTGGCCTACCAAAGCTGACGTTTGGGGTCCGTGAAACTGAGCTTCTAAAGCTGGAAAATTACAGTTAAAGTCAGTACAAAGATCAACCTAGAATATTTCTAATTAAGCAAAAGGAAGACATTGCATTTAAAAATTAAGTAGTGGGACTGTGCCAAAAAGTGTTGGGGATTACAGCAAAGCCAAAGGTTAACTGTGTTAAGCCCATGTTTACGAATGTGAAGCAAAGTCAGTAAAGGTCAAGGAGGCACAAAAAGTTTGGTGATCTTCAGTCATGTAAAAGAAGATGGCAGTAAAAGGCTTAGGCACCTGGGCAATCTGTAGTTTTAGCAGACAAGATGAAACGTTATTAGCTGGCACTAAACCATCTTTATGAAGCTTTAATTACTGTATATTCCAGCATTGGTATAGAAGTGTTAAATATATATTGAACGGAGATCATGATTTTGCAGATAAGCTAACATCAACTCTTGAACTAGCTAAATTGAAGCTAAAGTATATATTTAATGCTTGGGTCAGTATTCAAGACCCGAATTTGACATCTCGGAGAATAGCTGAAGAATTGTTTAACTTGTGTGTAAAGGTAAACATTTTTTAGGTTTTGGATAAAGTAGAGAAGTTAGACATCCTGTCAATTTTTAATTGAGGTTCTTGTCCTTTCTGGTAAACAGTAACCTTTTTGTCCCAGTAAGCATTATCACTAAAACAGAAAGTGGAGGAAGAACTCAACAGGTAAAATACTCAAATAGAGAAAACACATATCTGGGAAGATTATTTTGTTCACTTTGGAGGGATTTCATCTAATTGCGTGTTGCATCTTTAAAGACAGAAGGTGAAGGTATACAAATTTTTCAGAAAGTTTGGGAAACCTTCGATTTTGCTGAAAACTCTTTTTTTCCTTTGCAACAGTATTTAAATGATAATTTTATGTATTTATGTTGTACCTTCATTTTTATGTTTTAGAATGCTACATATACATGATGTTGTAACCCTTCTTGTTAAATATTTATGTTATTAACAATGTTTTATTGCATTTTGTTGTTTACTGTTGGCCCCAAGTTTTATGTTAACCACCCTAGCGGTATTCCCGAGTGTGACTCGGGGTGGATTTTACCTGCAAAAAGCAGTAATCCCAAATCACACTTGGGGTCACCACAAAACATAAAAAAAAAACACCACTTACCTTCTTCCTTTGGCGTCCCCCGGCGTCCTGCTCGTCTCTGCAGGTCCTTGATTTTCAGTCGGCGAATGCAGAGTTGTTCTCCTGGGTTTCCCAGTGACGTTGGTGCATGCGTGTTGCGGGCGGGAAATACAATTAATTTTGTATTGGATTTAATACAAAATAGCTTGTATTAAGCATGTATTAAGTCCAATACAAAGAAACATTTATATAATATATATATTTATTATAATATACATGCTACTGTACAGTTATATTACAGGTTTTAATATTTTTATGCACCCTTATTTTACCAGATTTTTTTTTTATTTAAAGTTTATAATAAATTTATTAATTATTAGACATATTTTGGTGAGGTATGGCTAACAATTATAGGTCTACAATGTAAAATAAATTTTCATGCAAAAAAATGTAACGCTTTTTGCGTGAAAATACGGACAGAATTAGAACGCCAGGGTTAAATGTTTGAATGTTGTTGTTTTTTTTATAAACGCTACCTTTTTATTTTCCATTGTAATGCTCCTCCAAAATAAACACAGAAGGTGTAAGTGAATCAGGGAGCAGACAGCAGGAAAAAAAAAACATAATACCCCTATCATGTGCTATACAAAACAAAATTGCTAGACAAATTTTACAAATTTCTAGAAAGCTACCTAAATCTCATTAAAAATTGCTAAAGTGGGTGTTTTTAGGGCCCGATATGTAATGTTTCTTACAAATAGGGGACTTTTATATTTTTATAAATAGAAGTACTTTGTTTCACCTTGATTATCGTCCTTCAGTTTAATATTCTGCAGATATTGCTCTCGTAAAGCCTCAATCTCTTTCTGATAATGCTCTTGTAGTTCCAATATCTTTGATGAATGTCCCTCAGACTCTTCAAAGTGCTCATCTAGGTAATTTTTAATCTCCTGAAAATGATGGTTTACTAAACTGCTTAACTGTTTAGAAAGATGCTCTCTCTAATTCTCCCATTTCATTTTTTCCAGCTTGTGGAATTCCATTAGTGCTTTAACCTCCTTGTCATGCTGTTCTTTAAGATTTCCAAAATCTTGTAAGTTATTTCCCAGTAATAATTCAAACTCCTCCAATGATTCAGATTTCTTATACATATCTTGTGCCCTCTGGAAACTTTGGCTATTCCTTCTTTCCCACTGTTCCTTTTCTTTTTTCTGAAGCTCCACAACTTTTTCCATTTCTCTGCTATGTTGGTTTTGCATATCCAAGATAGTTTTTGAAAATTCTTCTTGAAGCTGCTCCAACATTTTTGAGTGCTGTTCTTCTTTCTGCAAAGAGACTTGTAAAAGTTCCTCTCCAATACGTTTCAACTCTTGTGAATGTTGGTTCACCAGGAGATCTAACTCCTGGGAGCATTGGTCCCGCTCTTTCTCCCACTCCCCTCTTTCCCTTCTATGTCTTTCTTCCAATTCTTTCATTGCATTTTCATGTTGATCTTGTAGATTATTAATTGCCTCTGAATGCTGTTCTTGCAGCTGCATAGGCTTCAACAAAATGTTTTCTTGTAACTGCTTTATTACCTCAGACTGATCTTCTCTATCCTTAATCCAGTCTTTTTTCTCTTGAACAAGGAGATTGTGAAGTGCCTCAATTTCTTTATATTGCCGTTTAAGCTGTAGTATTTCTTTTGAATATTCTTCTTGTCTTTCCTCCCAATGTTGTTTTTCTTGAAGATGAGTACTAATTAGTTGATCTTTTTCCTTGTTATAAAGGTCTTGTACCTGAAGTATTTCAGTTGAGCATTTTTGTTGTAGATGCTCAATTGCTTCTTGATGCAACCCATTTTGTTTCAAAGTCTTCTGTGAAAACTCTTCTCTTAACAGCTTTAGCTCCTCAGAATGGTTTTCCAATTTCCCGTTTTCTTTTAGATATTCTTCTGTTAGCCTTTCAGTTTCCTGCTTATGTTGTTCTTGTAGATGCATTATTTCTGCTGCATGTTCTTCTTTCAATACATCAATCTTCTGTGACAACTCCTCTCTTAACCGCTGCAACTCTTGAGAATGCTTTTCTTTTTGATTGTCCCACTCCTGCTTCTCTGTTACATAATCTTCCTTTATCCTCGCAGTTTCCTGCTTATGCTGTTCTTGTAGATGCATTATTTCGGCTGCATGTTCTTCTTTTAATAGATCAATGTTCTCTGAATGGATTTGATTTTTCTGGAAGGATTTCTCAGAACATTCATCTTTCAGCCGTTCCATCTCTTGACAGTAGACATTTTTTTGATTTTCCCACTCCTGTTTTTCTTCTACTTGAATCTTTTTCATGGAATTCATTTCTGTAGCATGCTGTTCCTCTAGCTGTTTAATTTCCTCAGAAAATACAAACTTAATTTCCTGTACCATTTTTGACTGCATCTCTTTTAGCTGCAAAATGTCTTCTAATTGTTCTCTTAGTAGCTCTGTTTCTTTGGAATGCTTGTCTTGTTGCATTTCCCACTCATTTTGCTGCTGAACATATTGAGCTTGTAAGTATTTTCTTTCTTTAATATGCGATTCTTCCAGTTCAAAAGTTTTCTTAGCATGCTGCTCCTTTAGTTCCAACATTTCCTTTGCATGCTGCTCTGTTAGCAAGTCAATGTCCCTTATATGCACCTCAAGCTCTTCTGTTTTCTGAGCAAGTTGGTCTTGGAGATGTTTTATATCTTGTAAATGAAGATCCTGGTAACTCTTCCACTCTTCTTTCTCTTTTCCATAAAGCTCTTGTAATCTCTCCATCTCAAAACTATACTTTTGCTGCAGTACCAAGGCTTCTTTATCATTTTCAACCTTCAGTTCTTCAACCTCTCTTGAATGTTCTTCTTGATGTTCCTTGATTTGCTGAGAAAGCTTATCTTTAAGATTAGTTAGTTCTTGCATATGTCCATCCCGTAAGTGTTGCAATTCAAACTGGTGTCGGTTCTGAAGAAGAGCTACCTCCTGAGCACGTTTTTCGTTTAATGTTTCTCGAAGTTGTACCAAGGCACTTTCTTTTTCTTTGAGTAGGTTTGATTGACTTAATTCTAACTGTGAAGTATGCATGTTGTTCAGACTAAGTCGTAAAGCTTCAAAATCCACATTATGTACAGGCTACAAAAGACAAGAGATAAAAAAGGAAGCCTGTTACACAAAGGCAGAATAAAATCTCTATATCATACATACAAGTTGTACACACCTTTTGCAAAAAAGGAAAATAAACCAACAATATAGTTTTCAAAGTGTTAAACAACAACAAAACTCAGCTTAAATCTATTTTTTTCCAATCCTTGAGGCAAAGCATTTGTAAACAGTGTTAGAAAGAACTAAGGAAGCCTAGTAACATGCCCACCCCCCTGACATTTTGAATAGCTTTTTCTCACCTGTTCCTGTAATCTCTTTTCTAGATCTTTATTCACTTGCTTTAGTAAATTCACTTCTTCACCCAAGCTCTCCTCTTTCCTGAAAAACTCTTCTTCTTTTGCTTTAATAGCCTCTTGCAGCAACTGTTGTTCTAGGCCCTTAGCGTTCAGTTTGTTATCAAAGTCTTGACGTTCAGATTCTCTGGCCTTCTCAGAGTCATGCAAATTATTGGTAAGATTAACATTGCTAATCCGTAAACTTTGGTTTAACTCTTTTACCTCTTCTAGCTCTTTTTCCATCAAAGACAGTCTATTTTCCAAGAAATTGTTTTTATCTGCAAGTTGTGATAACTGTTCATCTTTAGCCAATTGTTGGCCCTGGCTTAACATTAAATTAAAGTCACTGCTCTCTCTAAGATCTTCAGTTAGCCTTTGCTGTTCCTCTGAGTTTCTGTTATTCTGTCTTTCTCGGTCTAGCTCCATTTGTGTGGTGGTGAGTTCATCAGTCACTTCCCTCCATTTAGCTAAAGCTTCTTCCAGAGAAGCAGCACATATTTGTAACTGTTTTTCTTTCTCCTTAAGCTGCAGTGTAAGAACACTGCATTTTCGGAAAGCATTTTCAGCAATATCCGGGCTTAGTTCATTTTTCTCATCTGCAGGTCCTAAATTGTTTGATAAATAGATAGCAAAAGATTCAGGATCCAAATTAGTCCCTACAGAAGCAGCGTCCGATAGGACACCAGTGATTGGCATAGGGGAACAGAAAAGTGGAATGTTTCTTTCTGCTGTGGAGCTGATACTTTGTTCCAGAATAAAGTCACTATCTAGTTCAAATCTGCTGTGGTCCCCATTGTCTTCATGGTCAAAAGACATTTCAAAAAGTTCAGTCTGGCTGGGGATCAAGTATTTATCAAAATAAGTTAGGCCTCCATTAGAAGGAATGGGTTCATCATAATCTTCTGAGTTAAACTGAGCCATTTTCAAGTTGTCATGTTCTTTCCTGGCTTTCACCCTGCTTAAATTCTTCTTGATGTCTTCTAGCTCATGCCTGAAATGATCATCGCTTGATTCAATCAACGACTGATTTTCTTCACTCAAAGTTTCTCTACTTTGATGTTTCAGTACGTATTTTTGCAAGTCACTCTCATGTTGTAGTTTAAATTCTTTCATGGTTTCCGCCTCAAGCCTCAAGCTCTCTTTCAGATCACGGATTTCTTTGTTCAGTCGATCCTTATCATCCTTATCCTGAGCTGCAGTCTGCTCCGCTTGATGTAACTTTTCCTTGAGACTTGACACATCATCCTTGTACCTCTGTTCCCAAGATATTCTTTCATTTTTGAAATCTTCCATTTGTTTTTCAATCTTCTTGACCAAAGAATCTCGAAGAAACTCTGACTCTGCCAACTTCTCCTTTAAATCTTGGACAAGCAGGGAGAGAGATTCAACATTGTCTTCTTCATGGACAAGGAGCTTTTGCTTATCACCACCTTGTTTGTGATCACCTGAACAAGATGGAGTGGATTCGCTATGATTAGGCATTGATATTCTATGTTTTAAATCTGTGACTTCCTGATTTCTTTCAGAAAGTTCCTGCTGCAGATGGGAGACAGAAACTTCTGACAGGTCTAGTTTCTCTTGAAGGCTTTCAAGATTCTTCTGTTGTTCATGCAGCAACTTTTCAAGTTTTGCCATTTGGTTCTCCTTCTCCTTAGTGGTCTGAAATGCAAACAAAAATATTTGGGGTGGCACAGTTGAATATATGCCATCAAAATAAACGTCTAAATCTAAAATTCAGTTATGATCACATTCTTAACCCGTCTGAATGTTTACTTACTTTCTGGGATGTTTCCAACTCTCTTTCTAGGTCTTGCGCTCTTTTAACAGTTTGGTCCATGAGGTTGCTATGGATAACAGCAAACTGTTGCTGGGCCTGATGTAGTGCCTTCTTTCCTAGGCTTTTGTTTGTCAGAACCATGCTAGCCTAAATAAACAAAAAAAAAAAAAAAAAAAAAAAAAAAAAAAAATTGTGATAAAAAANNNAATACTGAACAAAGAAAAACATTGTGATAGAATAGCAGTATTCTTCAAGAGCAATAAAATAAATAGACCCTCTAAGGCAGTATTTCTCAACTTTTCTAACCAGGAAATAAATTTCAGGTATTCAGTGGACCTCTGCTATAATTAATATATTCACAGTATGTTAATGCAGTGGTCAGTAGGAAGAAAGCCTTTTACATTGCTGGACAATGGGAAAGATGTTGACTTGCGAGTTGAAAATTGCTCATGGCTCCAGGAACACCTAGCAATCTTTGGAGAAGCCCTGGTTGAAAAACACTGCTATAGGGGTTTAAGCATTGCTGGCAAATAACAGTTTTAAACAAAAAACAGGTGGAGGGAATTAACTTCTTCACATTAACAAACTCAGCTGGGGGGGGTTAAACATAGATGGGAGAATCTATGGCTTTTACATGTCCTAATGGGAGTGTTATCTAGTTCCCAATCAAGTTTTAAAAACAAAAATGGGCACTTTAGGTCTCTAGTCCAGTTCATCTTCATGTGCATTAAAGCATTGCTTAACCCTCAAGGTGTGATCTGTTTTTTATTTAGCCAAAATGGAAACATGGAGAATAATTAGTTCATGAAGATTTTATATTTTTAAAACTCACATCTTGTAGCTGAAGCTGGATAGCCTGAATCTGATTGGACAGACATGAGGCTTTGTCTTCCATTTCCTTTTGATCCAGTAAAGCCTGCTGCAAGTTGCTTGACAGTTGTGTTATGATCTCATCTTGTTTATGGACGGCAGACTGAAGGTCCTGTTAATAAAATTGTTAGCATCACAACAGCAGCCAAGTACAAAATTCAACCAAGAAGAATATCACGAATCAAACAAACTTAAGTGCATCGAAATATAGGAGCTACCAGTAACTACAGGTACCTGGGATGGAGCAGATGATAGTAAAGCAAGGAATGGATGGCAGCCCCATAATGCACCATGAAATACCAAGTCGGCAATGCACCCATGTTTATATACAGAGTTGTGCCTTTTAGCCTGGAAACTAGATTACAGTAATCCTATTATTACAAAAACACAGACATTATTTTGTTGACCTTCTGAAAACACTAGCAGTCAGGCTCTATCCAGGACCAATTAATAGAACTAAGTCACAGCCTCAGAACAAATATGCAGTAAGCACAAGTCAAAATTCCTTTTATCTACACTTGTTTTAGTAACAAATAAAGAAAAGTAGGGTATTTTAAATGCAGCAGTGTATTAAACATCAAATAAAGACAAAAACATATATTGTTACATCACTATTAGTATAAATGTTTCCTAAATTCAATGATACCTCTTTAGCAACCTGCTATGGTTTTTTTTTTTGTAGAGCTAGACAGACTCCTAAATTACTTCTTTGCACCCACCTAATTCAATTAGGAGTCTGTCTAGCTCCCCCCCCCCCCAAAAAAAAACCATAGCAGGTTGTTAAGGGGGTATTATTGAATTTAGGAAACAAACAATTGTGATGTAACAATGTATATGTTTTTGTTTTTATCTGATGTTTAATACACTGCTGCATTTAAAATACCCTACTTTTCTTCATTCTTTGTTACCATACATTCATGAAGGCATGCAGCCTATCCAATGCTAGAGGAGGCAATTTGGTATATTTTTACACAATGCATTTCATACACTTGTTTCAGGTCAATTGATACTTTATTAAAAGCTAGCAAGGCAGCTTAAATAAAGCTTTCATTACAGGAGTCATATTGGGAAGCAAAAGGATACGAAAATAAAGTATTTAAATAAATTGTTTTAATAAAGTAAAAACAAAATATATTAACTTAAACATACGGTATGTTCACAACAAGATAGGCACTTTTATCTTCGCTATTTTAGCTGCATGTGGCTTATTTTGAAATTTTACACCAATTCAGAATAAACAGACTAAGAATATGCATTCTGAAATCAAAGATGCATTACTATATTGAAAAATCAAATTCATGTAAAAAGGTGCAGGAGGAAACCTTAGATGTCACCTGCTTGTGATTTTAGGGGAAAACTCTACCCACTGCTACTAGAGTTGAAACCTCCATTAGGATTTCCATTAAACCACAAAAGGGAGCAACCTGATAGGAAATCAGAAACTTGACAAAGTGCACCCTTTCCCTATTTGTATAAAGGAAAAAGAAAGTGCCTTTGCCCCCTAGTGTGTCCCTACCATATAAAAGCCTTGAGGCGGTCATTGAAGCCCTAATGCTCGTCTCACAAAATACTAATTCAGAGAATTTCAATCTGTTGATGATGTATATACTTGCAAGATATGGGATCTGGTAATAGGATAAAAAAATAAAAGAAAAACCTGTTCATGGAGTTCTGAAAAATCATCATCTACAGTTGACTGAAATTGTGAAATATTCTGAAGAACTTCACTATCCTCCTGTTTCTCTTCTAGTCTGAATTCTAGATCAGTCATTTTGTCCAAGCACTGGGATACATCTAGTGAGCTGCAGTCCAAGTGTATCTGCAAAAAAAATAGCAATATATTTTTAAACATGACAAAAAAAACAATAATGACAAAAACTATATATTCCTGATAACTATACTCCTAATATATTTCTCAACCACGGTTCCATGGAATCCTAGGGTTCTTCCAGAGGACTGAGCAATGAGAAATGTTTGACTATCAGGCCAGTTTAACCGATTACAATGATCATTTAGGCCATCTGTAAACTTGATATCATTTATAATTTTAAATTAGAGTGTAAATGTAGAATTTTCCACTCAAAAGTAGGTAGTAAAAGAAAAACCATAGGCTAAGTACACACGGGCAATAATTACACTCGTGCAATAATTGTGGATGTAAAGAATCCTTCAGGATCCTTTCCAACGACAAACAATTGCACGATGCATGAATGGGTGTACTTGCATTACCATCATTCGTCGTCAGTGGATCCACCAGGACAAGGTCAGTCTTTCAGACGATGGACAACGAGAATTGTACACACACAAGATTCTCTTACAATATCAGCCCCGAGACCAATTGCACATGTGTATGTAGCCCAAGTGTGGTGCTACATTCATGATTCAGAAGAGATTATCCACCAACCATCTATATCTCAGGCAAAACTGAAAGGATGAGCATTACATTGCTCCCCAGATCACTTTTAATATTTATTGGAGTATAGTCAAAGGCTACATGTAAGCTCAGATAAGATTTTTAGTTCTAGGTAAGAGCATTTGCCCTCTGAATGAAGGTTTGTTTCCACCTGGATGTTAGGAACTCCTGTTTTTATATCACAAATTAAAAGGTACACCTTCAAAAGACTCCAGTCCCAAGCCAGATAAAATGCTTTCTAATGCTTTAGGGGCCATTTATGTTAAAAATCCAGTCTACTCAAACCTTGGTAGAACAATAGGACAGGAGTATTTTATCCAATGTCCTGATTATATTGTAACTAAACAAATATCATGTGATCCTGCAGAAGTCAGCAACTCATTTGCACTTTACAAAAGGCTGACAAATCTGACACTGCTAAAAAACAGCAGGTAACTGGTAATGGAGGGGAGGGAAACAATAATTTAAACAAGGAAAAGTGATGGAGATGTCTAAAGGGGGATGACCCACATAGTCCAGGAGAGGGAAAATAAAACAGAGTGGACAACACTGCTTGGAACTTCATTAATTTATTTGTGGTGTCTGCTTGCTAACCATTCCTTTACTGAAGGGGGACAACTGGAGTGAGCAAAGAAAGCCAGGACAAGGCGAGGCAAACAGTGGCTCAATGCAAGTCTGTATACTACTGATGTATGCACTAGTAAATATTTTTACTTCATAAAACATGCAGTGAATTATATAGATAATTCAAATTATACAAATTATACAGTCTAAGTAGTTAGCCCAGAAACAAATCTCCGCAAATTAAAAAAAAAAAAAAAAAATCTGGAAAATACATTTGCTTTTTTTTTTCAAAACAATGCTTTTCAATAGGGTAATGACAGTACAACGATATAATATAGCACTACCTCTGTGGAGACCTGATCAGCACCCAACACTGCTCCTTTATCAGCATACTCCGATCCAATTAGCGTGTCCTCCTCCGGCGAAATGTCATTCTTGTGTACAACCGCACCCTTCCTCTTCTGCGTCTTTTTCTGTGCCTTTGCGCTTTGCCCTTTTGTTTTGTGCTGTCTGAAGCGAGCAAGCTGTACATAAAAGTGAAGGACAGATAGAGGGACAGGTAAGTAAGGAACAGGTAACAGGGCCACAAAATAGGTGAAGTCATTATCTCCTGAAAAATAGGAGTGCATTGACGCAAGACAGAAAAAGCTGTCCTAAGAATATATAGAAAGAAGGTGTTGATAAAATATATGATTAAAATTTAAAACAGATAAAAACAAAAGCTCTCCCCCGAAGGGCACAGTAAAAAATAAAAATTCTTTAAAATAATTATAACAAAAGATTAAGTAAAAGGATCCCTAGAAAATAAATTGATTGGTTCAGATGGCCAAACAAAACAGCACACAATAGCCTAAACATTTCTACATTTGAGACAATAATCAGCTTGTAAAGGATTAGGGATTTAAATGTACACCTGCTTAACGCTGCAATACCTCTACCATATTAAAGATATAGAAATCCTCAATATTCACAATTGTATGCGAGCTGGTGGATCTGCAGAAATATGAAACATTTATGTAAACACGCCACTTCTATTTTGTAAAATAAAGCAAAATGACCAACTACTAAAATAATACAGAATTTTACCAGCTCCACTTTAGGCTAGCAACATTGCCACTCCTCCTAGTGTACCTGAGCTGGGACAGGACTTGCCAGGGTAGGAGGAAGAAGAAAATACCTCTACGTATCTAGGTATATACCTCTAAGGAGACACTAAAGGCTCGTTCACACCAGCAAAGTTCTCTGCTGTGAGTGTTTAAGGAACATGAACGGATCATTATGGTGCACTGTAAAGCAAATGTATCAGTAAGAACAAACAGCTACACATTAAACCAGCATTAGCAATCATACTAAAGACACCAGACAGAGTAACCATCCAGTACTTTTTGCTTTTAGATATCCATGATATACCTTCAGACTTCCCTAAGAATTATAACTCCATACCTAACTTATGATGGACCCATAAGGCAGTGTAAATAATGATTTTAGCAGTCTGTTTTACTTTCAATCCTGGAGGCTGAACATAAATGCAGGAAGGTAAAAAATACTCCAATAAAGAGGCTGTAGCCTTTATCTCTGTATTTACGCTGTTTTAACTGAAGGTAACGTTTGCGATAAATGCATTACAGAAATTGTTTTATTTTATATTTTTGTCTTTAACCGTACTGTGGAGACCATTAACTTTTGTTTTTATAGGGCTCTATTTATAAAACAATGACATGCTCATTACAATGCTGACATTAAAAAAAAATATTCCCACGATTCTAATGCAATCTATTTGCCCAAAAGCCAAGTGAAGGAATCCTCCACACATGCATTTTTAAAATAGCAAAATCCAAGATCAATTCTTTACAGGATAATTCTAAATACATTACAGTAACTGTGCATTATTACCATATTTAGGCATTTCTTCCTACAGCAAAGTACAGTAATACATTACCACTAAATGCTGTACAATTAGGTAGCACCATGCAAATAATTATGTGGCTGGTGAAATGTCAACATGAAGCTGTAAACGTCCGACACCTCCAGATGTGAGGGAAGCTCATCAAGTCATTGATCAGAACAAGCAATCACGCATGTGAAGGACACTATTATAATAGTAAGCATTAAAGTTAAGTTTCAACTAAAAAAATTTTACCACTTTTTGGACAGACAAAAAATTTCCAGTCCAGTCTTTGCCAATTAACATCAACACAAGATTTCTACTACTGTTCCAGTGAAAGATCCTAAAACTTTAGACAGAAGTAGATAGAAGAAAGTAAGGGCCATATATATATATATATATTATCTTTGTTGCCGGGCTCAATAAAACCCTTCTCAACCTTTTTATATTTAGAAAATCCGAACTAGGGGAAAGAGGTTTTACATTTTTACCAGTATGCTACAATAAATCCAGTATCAGCATAACAAGCAATCTACTAGAATTCTGACCAGACACATTTCCCATCTTGACATTTCTCAGTATCAATAAAGTTGCATTCTTCCTTTCATTCAACACTGCATTGGCAGAATGAAATGAAGGAAATCTGGGGGTAAATTAACCTACCAATATTTTAATACATTGTGGGGGTAGACTCCGACACAAGAACATACCAATTTCGTGTACTGAACTGGAAATCATGCAAACTCCATGCTGACCAAGAGTACATACATACGCCACAGTGAAAGTGTCCCATGTGGAGATATAGAAGATACACGTGTCCAGATTTCCACCGACCCGCAGCCTCTGGCACAGGGAATCCCCTACATCATTATAGTGGGCGTGTGCTGTGCGGGACCCCTGCAAACCAGGCCCACACTAACCCTGTGTACGTGCTGAATGATCGGCCCCCACACATTTTCACCCCACTAAATCTGGCCCTCTTTGCAAAGAGTTTGGACACCCCTGGCCTAGGCGATCGAGATTTAATGGGAGCACAAAGCCTCCCGGAATACCTACATCAGGCATCCCAGGACACTCTTGGGTGCTCCTTCTGTGCATGCCCGAGCATCTCAGGCATGCGCAAAAGCAGCACAAAGAAAAAAAATTGCTGCAAGTTTTTTTCCCATCTTACATCACCCGATCTTGCGCCTGGGTCAGGTAGTAGGTTGAAGAACCAGGAAGAAGAAATAAAGATGGTGGCGCCCGGAGCGTTGGCTCTGGGACGACCCGAGACCCGATGCAGGACACCCCCGGATGAATCGGACTGCCCTGTGGATTGAAGGCAAGTGTATTTTTTTTTTGCACTTTGCAGTTTTGAGTTTAGTTCCTCTATAAGATTGGTGGAGGGCATTCCAATGCTAGCACCTTCCCAGCCACTGGACCATTCACACGGATGCACAAAAAGCAACTGGTACAAAAAGCTCAACTGTTTGAATATTTTACAGGAGGCAGCAGCTGGCAGTAATGAAGCACTCAGTACCACCGCCATTCATTCTCTATTGGCTTCTGCGGGTGAGGCGCTACATGATCAGACATTGCTTTACTGGAAAAAAAGAGGGGCAGGCGATGTCCCTTCTGCAGTAAGCATTCTTGCTTCTCTGATGGTTCCAGCTGTCAAAATCACCAATTTTGGTAGCCATGATACCCGACATATCCCTGGCTTGTGCTGCGGTTGTGGACACTCCATGCCAACCTGCAGTTACATCATCCCGGCTCAGCCAATCAAACAAATTGAAGCCAGCAAGAAAGAGGAAACGGGCAGCAAAGTATAAACCGGGTTTAGTCCCACTTTCAGGTGAACTATATTCTCATCTGCTGCACAAAACAAGCAACAGATCTATTAGCAGCCAGGGAGGAACCATTTTATTAACTGTCAAAATGGCTGGAGCTCGCCCTTATCCGATATATATATTGCGATATACAAATCCATGCAATAGCTACAACAGTTTATCTTTACATATCAAGTACAGTTTTCATGAAGAAGGAAAACCACCTGGCAATCTTTCCAGAAATCTAGTGATTTAATGGGCACCTATCACATACCTCAGAAAGCATTATCAGCTTTCAAAAAAACTATATAAAAAAAATATACAACACTGACGACCAGTATTGCAGTCGAGGAGCCCAAATTCAGAGAGCAGCCAAGTGTGACAACACTGCTTCAACATAGACGTAGCACTCAAAGTGTTGTCACCCTGGGAAGGAAGTGCGTTATTGGCAGGATCATCAGGCACAAATTGTGGAGGAAAAGAAAACAGCAGCCACATCTACTAACTGGCAAGACAAAGCCATATATATATATCTGTGTGTGTGTGTGTGAATGTGTGGAGAGGGAGAGAGAGCACACATAGATATTTCTAGGAACAACAAATTCAGTCATTGCCACCCCCCATAAGCCCAAACCAGGGACAGGACACTGACAGGAAAGTTTCTGCGTTCTATTCAGAACTATTAGCCGCCTCCCAACATTCCACAGCACGGGCTGCCTCACCTTCTCCCGCCCGGCCTGCACTTTTCTCATCCGCTGCTCCTCCGCCGTCCCGTCCATACTTTCCTAACTGTCACTTCATCACACTCAACATGGCGCTAAGTTGCCCGCCTCATCCGCCACACACAAGAACCAATCGCTAAATAAATTTTATCCAATCGCAGGACGATCCTTAGGACTCCGGCGCGCCCACAAAACGAACTAGTTCTTTTGTTCTCTGATTGGACAGGTTCCAGCTAAAGACCTGCCCAATTGAGGGTGGTTCTTCCTCAGTAGCATTAGTAATTGGTTTCTCCACAGTTCCTTGTCTCCGCCTCTTCTCCGCCTGAAGACAACTTTCAAAACCTGTGGATTTTGACACGCCCCTTCGAGCTATCGGCCAATCATGAGGAAGGAACTGAGGAACCGGGAAATGTAATCTGGAGGCGCAGGCCAGTGTTTGCTGCCAGTGGTTGCTAGAGACTGGTTGGCAACAGGGATGAAGAGACCCCATTATTATGGCTGTTTGCAGCCTAACTTTACTAAAAGTGTTAAATATGCCCTCCAGCTAATACAGGAGGATTCAATGCTGTAAAATAAAACTTTCAGCTAGTAGAACTTTAGCTTTAAAACTTGCTAGCAGGAAGGTGCTGCACCACCAACCATTGCATGTCTTTCCTGCAATAAATGCATGTTACGTTCCTGCATGCAAGTTCCTAAAAAATGTAAACCCAGATGCAGAAAGGACGGAGAACTCTTGTGGACATGCAATACCGCTGTATTACAAAAAAAAATGCACCATATACTTTATTCTAAACGTGACTGAAAAAGGAAGAAAAATGGCGCTTCTTAGGTGCCTAAAGTGAAACTTTCACCTAAAAAAAATGACACTTGATCCCTTAGCAAACTAAGTTAGTAGATCCCATGCTGTCCCCAATTCTCTCTTCTTTCCAGGCACAAACAAAACAGCAGGCGTAGTCTCTTTCTTCTCTGTCTTCTGGGTTCTGTTCACACTACCTGATCTCGCACTGCACAGGTTTGAGATCCGGTGACGTTTCCTCCTACAAATGTAAAATAAATTTCACTGCACATGCGTGAGACTGGCACTTTTTTTTACATTGTAGGAAAGCCCCTTCAGGCATGCGCAGAAGGAGCAGCCCAAAGCCTCCTTGGATATGTGACGTACAGTATATATTTCCAAGTGGCTCTGGGTTTCCCATTCAGTCTTTACTGTCCTCCTCTTTAAACTAAAAAAAAGTTATTACCAAAAGACACTTTTTTAATTATATAATGGTAAAAATTTTATGTTGGCCTGCTTTAAAAATTGCTAGCAGGAGGGTGCCAGAAAGGATAAATAACTTGTGTACATGCTAATACACACAGAACCTCTGTGTTCCAAATAGAAATGTACCACAATCTCTATTCTAAATGTGATTAAAACAATAAAGTTGATACCATCTAATGTTTCAAATCAACATGGCCACATGCCTTCAACAAAGAAGATACAAATATGGTGAATAACCAGCTATTGGTACTTTTAAAGCCAGCCACAATGTTTCAAACATTTCACAATAAAATTCAAAACTTGCTTTATTAAATAGTGTTAAAAAATTCAAACAAAGAGTAAAATCATTATACACCTGAAAGAATCTCATTATGGAACATCCCTTTCTAGGTTGTTCCAACTTTCTACGTGTTTTGCTGAACTGACTGAAGGAGATCTACAATCAATCGTAGAAAATACATATAAATTCCAAAAACAACATAACAGTAAAAATATAACATTTTCAAATATTACAATATTTCTCAAAAGTTTACCTGTCCATTAAAATCACAACTTAGCTGTACATAATCAAATACATTCCTTCTCACATAGAGGGAGGGAAGGACTCTATTTGATTTCAATGTAACGTTATTGTATTATGTCAACACCAAAAGTTACAAGAAAGTAAAGAACAACATTATCATGCCCATGTGATGCTGGATTAATGTCTTAGTTTATCTGATCAAATCATTGGACATATTTCATATATTTTTCTCAATGCATCACCAAGGAAAACATTTGATGTGTTTCATGGTCACAATTACAATATCAAAGCCACTTCAGGAAGATGGGGATGTATACTGTAATTTGGTAAAGTGTATGTCATAAAATCTATCATTAAAATGCTCTATCTGCTGATAAGCTGTTTATACAACCATAGGTGACACCAATCCAGCAAATTGCAATGCCTAATTGCCTATTAATACCCAAGAGATCTGTTGTCACCCCAGATCACCTGATTAAGATAGGCAATGACCCCAAACAAAGAAAAAAACAAAGCAAAGATGTAACTGGTAAACTGGTAAATATTGATTGTGAAGAAACAAAGACAATCCTAATTGTACTTCAGTCAAAGGCCTTCCTCCCCACCGTTTCTGGTTGTGACAACCATTAAGTCTTGCTGCCGCCCCTCTCGCTGACATCATTGTTTACAATATAGGACCAAAAGACAACACTGGCACATCGTGAGCTAGGAGTGTCTACCCAGGAGAAGGAATGGTATACAACACTTGGAGGGAAAATGAGTTAAAGTAACACAGTTCTTCATTGGATAATGTTTAGATTTAAAAGTCTAACTTCAGTCTTTGGGAAAGGATAGGGAAATAAGTTACAATTTCTTTTGGAAGGAGAATTTGTGTTAAAAAATTTCCATATTATTAGTTGAATTAAAAAATGAACAAAAAGTGCTCCTATTGCTGACTCTCAACTGTGGTGGATTTAATTTATGATGATGGAAGACCTCATCTCTAGCCTGTATCAAAGAGCTTGCTCTTTTGGCACCATATGGTTCTACTGGCTAGAATTTCAATACTCAAAAGAATATAAATGCCTTCTATAAACCACAGAGAAAGGCTTGGAGCAACTGAGCCCATCCTTTTTTCATCTTCTGATCTTTCTCTGTCTTTTCTTGTTCTTACCTTCTCCACTTTTTTTTCATAAAAGTGGTTTAGTATCTAATCTTCAAGACTTAAAATCAGCAGTCCCCGACCTGTGGGGTCAAGAGAAGGACCACGCTCAGGGGGGGCACACAGGTCAGAGTCGCAGACTCTGTCTCCTGTATGCATCTCAGGCTCAGACATTTAATGGGAGAGTGGGAGGGTTCAGTCATCATGATGTCACTCTGGGGGAAGTTTCTTACCCTTTGAGTAACACACGGCTCCCCGCACATGTGCAGCCTGTAATGTTAAAAAGGTTGGGGACCACTGCTTTAAATGACATGAGTATACAGGTTAAAATGAGGACTTTGATTTATTTCCATGTCAGCTCATACCAACCAGTTTTGTTTTGTGTGTAAACCTATTGGTAAGAAGTTGGTCTGCTCTCATTTCTGTTAAACATTGCCTTGTTTTTGTTAAAGAATTTTAAAAAAACTGTGCTGTATTTTGTAAGATCGTCCAGCATTTCAAGGGAACTCATGTTGATCCGTAGAAAATCCT
Source organism: Pyxicephalus adspersus (assembly GCF_032062135.1). Lineage (NCBI taxonomy): Eukaryota > Metazoa > Chordata > Amphibia > Anura > Pyxicephalidae > Pyxicephalus > Pyxicephalus adspersus. Next base: position 53,245,558 of record NC_092864.1, on the reverse strand, counting down.
GTTGTGTCCTTCTTAGGTTAGGCAGTGGAACTCTCAGGTCTCCTGAGCTCTTCCAATGTAAGTCACTAGAAGGTCAGAGCTTACGCTCATTATTGTTTACACTGTGCTGACTAATACACATATAAGAGTACACATTAAAAGGGAATACAAAGAAAAGGAACTCTTGGGTAATGTATTTATTTTAGTTATAGGTATCTTTTGTTGTGTCATGACATGAGAGCCAAAATTATAGAGGTTTGGGTGGATTACTTGAAAGATTTTATTACAATTGTGTTTAAAAATATTGTCAGAGCGTGGGTAATCATACACACTCCAACATTTGAAAAAAAAAAAGGTGTTGGGGGG
>NC_092864.1:53206231-53243038 GCF_032062135.1 Pyxicephalus adspersus | reverse complement strand
ACTGGTGCCCAAAACGACTGCATATTCCAGATGTGGTCTGACCAATGCTTTGTACAGGGGCAGGATTATGTCTCCATCTCTGCAGTCTATTTCTCTTTTAATACAAGAAAGTACTTTACTATATTAGATTTTGCAGCTTGGCATTGCATGCTGTTATTAGGTCTATGATCTACCAGAACCTCCAGATCTTTTTCTGACTCCCACAAATGTACTCGCCCTAGACAATATGAAGCATGCATGTTGTTAGGCCCCAAGTGCATAATTTTACATATTTTATATCGATATATTTAATTTATCGATAATTAAATGTCATTTGTCACTTGGCTGCCCAATCAAACAGTACATCCAGATCTGCTTGTAGAATATAGACATCATGTATGGACCTAATTCCATTACATAGTTTGATGTCATCTGCAAACACAGAAATGGTACTTTTAATCCCAAACTCCATATAATTTATAAAGATGTTAAACAGTAAAGGTCCCAACACTGAACCCTGGGGTACACCACTAATAACCTTAGACCATTGAGTATGAATCATTAATTACAATTCTCTGGATGCGATCTTTAAGCCAGTTCTCTATCCATTTACAGATTGACTTTTCTGCACACTGGTCACGGATACCTGATGAATGCATACTGGTGCTCTACTACAGATTGTGGAAGTAATACAGACAATGGTGCTGTCACTTATAAAGGTTAATCGGCTATACATAGATGCTAACATACGACAGGTTTCCCTTTCCTTACTTATGTGCCCCCCCCCCAAAATGCCATAGAGGTGATATAAACACATCCAGTATGACCATTAGAAGAATGTGTCTTGATAATTGTAATGGCTTATGGCACTATATTGCCTTTATTATATTTTGTAAAAGATGATCACAATTATAGTTGAGCATATGAAAACCTAAATGCATGTCTAACACCCACACAAACACCTTAAAGACTATCACACAGAATTCTGTCTCCCGCACAAATCCTATTACACACTACTCATTGCCCACCACACAAAAACAAGAAAACACTTGTTTCATTTTAATCCCAAATTATTATTCCAGAGGCTGAGACCCACTGCAGGAGACTGGTGGTTTATGCAAATTAATGATTATAGCGAAGATGGGAGAGCTATACGAGCCATCCACTCCTCCCGAGATGGTATGGCTAAGTATTACACTACCTGGGCGTGCTGGTGGAGCTTTTGCAACTCTCCAGAATACCATACTCTTGTGTACTGGAATTCAATAAACGCCTATTCAGACAACAGAGTCCTTTCTTTCCTTTTCTCCTCTCCATTCCTCCACCATCTCCCCATTACCCAACATTGAGAAGAAACCTTAAAAGTCACCTTGAGTCTATGATAGAAATCTTCAGCTAGGTAATTTTGGAGATACCCGTTTTGATACGCTATCTTAGCAGCCCCTTTCATTTGACAAACATTTTCCTCAGGGACCTTGATTTCAAAGGTTTTATAATATGATATAGATAGCTTAATTACATACTTCATGTCAGTTATGTATGGATATCCTGGTTCTTAAAATATTTAATGTGTTATTGCTGTACTGATGGAAATATATACTTAAATGTGTTACTTTTTCTTTGGCAGTTTAATAAAGTTTATTTCTTGGAGAAAAAAAAAATAATCAGTCCAATTGTCCTCTCCCAACCCATATACAGAATAAGAAATAGAGTGTTGCTGAACAGAGCTTCACGTTGATGAAACTCCAGATTGCATTTCTGCGCTCAGTGAGCAAGGTCTATGGGTAGGACAGGAACAATGCTCTATTTGTGTGGTGGTGATGAGCATTACACGGAGATGAGCCTTTGAAAGGGATCATGGAAACTGCATGTGGTAGGGAAAGGATACAGAAAAGAAAGAGGGATATCTTGATGCGAGAGTTTTCCAAGACAAAAAGATAGAATTTCTCAGTAGCAAAATGAAAGAAAACTGATACACCAAAATATTTATACATTTATTAAGCTTTTTTGTGGTCATTATTTCCACTTGTGTGCCCACATGGTGGAAATTTGGTTGTGAAAGAAAGCCAAGATGACAGAGCACTGTGCAACCAGTGGTAGATTTATGGCAAACACATTACGCTACTACAATGCATATTATTGCTACAGTATAAAGAAGAGTGGTTTTTTGGAATGTTAGTGGTGGAAAAGTCGTAGGTTTGTGTGAGCCAAAACGATGCCCAGCTCATTGCATGCCTCAATTACCACCTTGTCTGCCAAAGAGCCTGAGGGAGCCGCGATGTACTGAACCCCACTCTAAAAGAAAGGGGGAAAAAAAGAAAGATGGTCTTAAGTACAATAATATTGGAGCTAGCTTTTTAAGTAGACACACACACACACACACACACACTTTCCTTTGGGTACAATAAAGAAGAACAATAAAAACTCAGCCTGTCACTACTTCCTTCCCCGTTTCATCCCACTTCAAGGAGACCATCTTCTGCCATTTTGATTGGGATGACAACTGCCTACACAAGAGTTCATTGATTCCTGGAACTTGCAAGGGAGTTTGCAGTGTTTTCCTTGCAACCAACGCTCAGCATGCACAACTCAAAATGCAAAAAACAGACAGCTAGGTGACAATCAGACAGTTAAGAGCAGTTATTGCAGAAGGGACATAGCCTCCTTATTTCTGCAATAAAAACCTGCCTGAATCTTAAAAGGTTAGAAGCAGGACTTTAGCTTCACTTTTGCCTGAGAAACCTCTGCATCCCAGACACTTCCAGATGTAGATGCCTGTTCTCTTGCTTCCTCACTATTTTATAGTGATACAGGGGCTAAAAGACAGAACTCAAGTTTCCTGGAAATGTGTTGGATACACAAGAATAGGTAATAGGCTTTTTCTTTACAGCTAGTTACTAGTTGCAGTTAGTCACATTTAATTAGCCTTTTCAGAAAAGTTCTAATTTTTTAACTAAATAAAAATTTGTTTATTTAGGTGAGCAATGCAACTGTGTTTTCATCAACAGGGCTTTTAAACTCTTAAACACTGCATATATATTTAAGGGAACACCTGAGCTTGCTATGGCAAAACAGAATGAAGCAGTCATATTCTAAAAAGCTTTTTGACCATTACATTGTAAAAAGACTTTCAGGCCTGTTATTATCATTACCTTACTAGCCCGTTCTACATTGTCTCTGAAGGGGAAAAAAGCATCTGAGCTCAAGCAGACCCCAGTCAAGGTAGCGATCCATTGTTTTTTCTCTTCAGGGGTCAGCAGTTCAGGGGGATCTTCAAACAAGGACTCCCACTGTTCTCGCTCTTTCTGTGACCAGTAAACATACATAAAATCATACAGATAAAATCAGTTTTAAACCAAACTGTAAAATGAAAACAGAAATGTAGATGTTCAAATAGTAAAGTAGAGGCAGGTGCTGCACATGCACTTTAGTTATGTATACTGACCCCTTCAAAGATGCCATTCACATACTGATCAATAGCATTTGAGATGTCAGATCGCTTCACTCCAGTTCTAAACTTCATGCCAAGAACACGTGGGTGATGCCTCAGCCACCAGTTATCAGCTTTGTCTCCAGCAAGACGAGTGCAATGCATACGAGACTGCTGCCCAGCACCCATCCCAATCACCTGACGGAGAAGAAAATGTATCATAACGTTGGAATCAGCACACTCATTACAGCAGGTTGATATAAAGCGAACAGACTATACTTCAAATATATAACACTAGATTTAATAAGCAGTTAAGAGGCAGAGAGAAAACTGCAGGTTTTCATCCTTGCCCTTCATATTTGGCAAGCACTCAAATATTTTTGCCTATGCCCACATTGCAATAATCAATTGGGTGGAGGTTGGTATTTACATAAGAGTTTCAAGCAAACATTCAGTTACATGTTCTAAAAGCAGCCAATTTTTATTTAATTAAAAACAATCTATTAAAATTTAGGGTCAACAATTTCTAAAAAGCTAAAAAACTCTTACAAAAACAATTGTTTAGCTACATGTACAGCCATCACAAGGCCTTGTGTCTTGATTAAATCCAATTCTTTCTCATCATATAAGGTAAGATATACACAGTACTACACATACTAATAGTTACCTGCCCATCCTTGGCATAGCACACAGAGTTAGACTGAGTGAATTTCAGCGCAATTGTGGCTACAGTCAGGTCTCTGGTTGCTGGCTCAGGAAGCTAGAATTAAAGCCAATAAAAAAATAAAAAAAGTTATGCTGTCTGCATATTATAGTGGCATTGTACACGGTAAAGATGTGGGACAAATCTGAAACAACACCTCTTTCTTTGCGGTCACTATATTACTAAACAGGGAAGAGTCTACAACTGCATCATTTCTTTTCTGCTCCAACTGCAGGCCAAAAATACTCCGAATTTCATTGTTTTCAGGCTCATAATTTGGGTCCATCTGAAAGATAAAGTAAGTTGCCACAACTTAAACATACTGATTTTTTCATCAGATAGATACTTTAAATTTATTGTTGACCAACCTAAATTGGAAATTGAGAGGGGCACAGAAAAAAAAAAAAAGATGATATATAGTTTCCACATGACTGGCAGTATTCCAATTGCATGGAACCATGGGGTAAAAAACTTGTGAACTACACTGGTAGTAAAAAATTGCAGCAACTCGACAATGTTTTATGTGTACACCAAACCATTTTTAAGAATTTAAACAGAAAAAAGCACCTGCAGCACACAGTAACTTCCAGACTTCTTTTTAGAAAGAATTTCCAGAGCCTCTTTTTCATATCCAGGAGCAATAATACCATCAGACACCTAACACAAACAACAAACTGTGTTAATATCTTTCTTTTCAGCATATTCATTATGATAAAAAGGCTTTCCCACTTAGTAGACCTGTAATGATCTTACCTCTCGAGATATTATTTTTGCAGTTGTAACATCACAGACATCTGAAATGGCAATAAAGTCGCCAAAAGAAGACATCCTGTCAGCACCTAGTAACCAAGAGAAAACCTTAGTTGAACAGTCATGCAAAATTGGTTCAATAACCTATAATTACAATATTGTATTTATTATATGTTATAAATATTTATAAGTTCTGGTACCTCTTGCTCTAGCATATGCAGTTGCTAAAGGGGTTAGGGATGAAAACAGGTCCTTCACCATACACACTTGTGCCTCTTCTTCCGTCAATGGAACACCCACAGCAGCACCTAGAATTAGAAAAAAAAAAAAACTTTAGTAACTGACAGGAGAAATGGAGTTTTCATTAGCTATCTTGGCAGATAAAATAAGTACACATGCATGAACCCCAGACTGGGCACATCACACAATTGCTAAAATTAGTGCTTGGATCAGCTACATCACTGGTTAAATCTGCAAAGAGTTTAGCTATCCCATAGAGTGTAGACATCCATTAAATATTGGTCGATGTAAGCCTGATGCAGTAAAGGGCTATTTACAATGATGAATCACAATAACAGCATGTACAAATGCCTAGATGTGGTTTAACAATAAATAAAACTCAAAACTAATTACTTTTGACGTGAAACAAGGCCTACACACCGTTAGAGCTGTCATCCATTTTTGTAAATAAACTCTTTTCAGACATGTAGACTGGCCTTTTAAACCATTGCACGTGCTTTTAGCACTGCAGAACTCAGCAGCAGTCCAGAAGTGGTTTTGAGCTGGATCCACAATCCAAAACAAATAGTTACCTATTACTATTCGTAAGTCCTCTATCTTCTGTATAGAATTAGATTGCTCTTCTTTCTTTAGAGAGTCCAAATTTTAAAGTTTGAAAGTCCACAAGCATGCAACATATTTACTGGATACCTTTCCAATATGCCACTCTAATTAGACTCTGTAGCACACCAATTTAAAAATTGGTTACCTGCTGGGCTCACATGTTTGAAGGAAGTGGCTGCAGGCAGACCCAGTGCATTCTTCAGCTCTGTAACCAGCTGCCAGGCATTCAGAGCATCACACAGATTGATGAATCCAGGAGAACCACTCAGAACTGCAGAAAACAAAAAACAGAACAATCACATTTGACTGAGGCATAGAGCATCCATTATACATACAATGATCCTTAAATGTGGAAAAAAAAACTTATTCAGTTTTCAAAAACGAATGAATCAAGCACTAAAACAGCAATATTCCATTACTTAATAAAATAATATGGAATAAAATTACAAAGCAGAACTTTTGAATGTTGAAGGCAGTGACAACCCCTTCATCTTTAAAAAAAATCAATCATGGCAGCAAAAACAAGTTCAGTGGCTTGAATATGTAATATTTTAAATTGCTGTTAATTACCTTTTGGTTAAAGTGGTCCTGACAGTATTGTACACATGAAACACATCGGTATTTGTGTGGTCTATATATTTTACGCTACTTTTGTGGTAATGACATTAAGTCACACTCACGCCAAGTTTAACCTTGGTTCCCTATATTATTAGGAAGCCCTTAAGAATAAAAAAAACTGCTTTGGGTGCTGCCATATACTGCCTGATCTTGCTTGTGTGTGTTCAGAAGCATAATGTTTACCTACCTGTGAGGGGCAGCTGTGCTCCACGAGTAAAGATCTGAGCAGGAACCTGGTGAGGATTTATACCATATCGGAGGGGAAGATGAGACACACCTTTACTATACTGCTTACGGAAGTAATCGGAGATGGCATCATCATATTGAGCAGTGTGAGTAAACGCCTGTAGAGATGATAATTTATAGTATTACAATGGGTGGCACAGATTTATTAAGAAAGTCCAAACACCAGAGATAAATGCCACAGCATCAACCTAGATGTCACCTGTTCAGAGCAGACATCAATGGAATGAGGATGCATTTTAGATCAATTTATACTAAGTCTTACGATTGGTACCTTCAAAGCTAGCTGACAGCGTCTCTCCAGTGTGGTGTCTTTCTGATCAGATTTTTCCATCTCTTCTGCAATACTGTTGTAATCATTGGGGTCACACAGGACAGTAACACGTGCATGGTTCTTGGCAGCTGCCCGAAGCAGAGTTACACCACCTGATGAATGTAAAACACAGTCAGTTAGACCAGGTTTTCATTTTTGCAATATCTTATCAGGTTTAATTCTTTGAATGACATTAATAGCTGATAAAACTGTATATGTTTAGTAGGATAAGTGGTCATGGTGGTTTGTACAGCCACAATCTGACTGCAACCCATCTCTGTGCTGCTTGACCACGCCATAAACACAAACATTTAGCTTGGTTAAACATTCACATTTATGTCAGTGAAGAGCAGCCATGGAAGAGGCTGGAACATGGGGGAACAAATGTGATCAAAATAGGATATTTAATCTGCCCCTCTGATCCTCTTAGGAACTGTTGGCCAATGGTCATGTTTATTTTGTAATAGGACAGTAGAGTAAATACATTTTAATGCAGACTTTAGCCCTGCTTAATTGCTCCTCTTACAAATCTTTAAATGTATCAATAGACTTTTTCTGTGTAGTGTTGTGACAACTGCTATCACAATCATTTCAGGCTGGAAAATGAAAGGACCATCACTAACCAGAGTGTTTCAGAAGGATTTCTGGCATAAAGGTAACTATGCACTGAAACTACACTCCATCTTTAATTATATGGAACCTTTAAAGACTCATTTGAAAAGGTCTCCTGAAATTTAGAGAGTAAACTTCTAAGCAATGTCTCTGAGGATCGATAGGAATGGAAAGACGGAATTGTAGCACACCCCTTTTAATCACATTCACAGTAAACGTCATTAATGAAAACAATTTTGATAAAAGCCTTAAAAATGTTTCACAGATTGTTAAGTTTAAGAAAGCAACCACTTATTTTTAAGGTTTCAAGGCCAACATTGAAAAAAAGGCATGGGAGAAAACAGAATGGAATCAATGCCAAATAGTGCACTATTAGTATCAAAATCCGGAGGGTAAGGAGTGGGGGCAATATTTACCGATGTCAATTTGTTCCACAGCTTCCTCCACTGAGACACCAGGTGCAGAAACAGTCTTCACAAAGGGGTACAGATTACAGACAACCACCCTGCAAAGAATCATCAAAAGTGATCTGTATCAATGAAACACCACCTTCTTACAGCACACTTAAGAAGCTTCATTCATCTAGACCAGGCATGTCCATAGTCCAGCCCAGGGGCCAATTGCGGCCCCAGTTCAGATTTCCATCGGCCCGCAGCCTCGGTCATAAAATCAATAAAATGCGGCCCGCCAGCACTGCTGCCCACAGTATAAAAAACACGTGTACAAAAAAGATATTGTATATTTCATTAGAGTTGATCAACCGCCTTGAAATTTATTGGCCCGCTACTCGGCAGGACGGGAGTCCCCATGTGTGCACAGGGAATCCCCCTACGTCATTATAGTGGACGTACGCTGTGCGGGATCTGCACGGACCACACCCACTGATTCCAAGAAGGAGCCCTGCATGGAGCCCGCACTGACACCGGACTCTGTGCACAGGGAATCCCTCACATCACCCTGGCGGGCGTGTGCTGTGCGGGACCCGCACAGACCACATTCACACTAACCCTGAGTACATGCTCAACGGTCGGCCCACACATTTCCACCTCACCAAATCTGGCCCTCTTTGCAAAAAGTTTGGACACCCCTGATCTAGTCAAACATGTTATCCGGATACACCAAAAAGTAATACATTTGGGGGTTATGTACTAAACAGTATAACACAGTGAAATTGGTATATCCACTTTCTATGGGCCCCACAGGGCCATATGAGGCCTATTCCCACCACTGCTCCTCATCAACCCAATGTTTAGCTGTATGAAAACACTTGGTGCTACAGTATAGCCAAAGTTTGGGTTTTAGGATGCAAAAGGGCCCAATGATGCATGCATAGTTAAGCCTGCAGCTTAATGCAGGCGATTTTTTTTTTTTTTTGCAGCAAATTAAAAAAAAAATAAAAAATAAAAAAATAAAAAAAATAAAAAACAAGGGTTTTCTGTGCTGCATCTATATGAAATTAAAAAAAATAAAAGTGAAGTAGATATTTATTATATTGCACATCTATCGCTATTAAAAGTCCAATCAGTCCTTTCTTTCTCGAGCTTAAAAGGCTGATGTACCTGACATAGCTAAAACCCAGTCTGGTAAGATCCGCCTGGTCTTCAGGGGTCCCTCTTGCCAAGATACCTAAAAAGAGAAACTGATTAGAACAGGGAGGGTTATCAAATCCTGCATATCTACAACATTTGTCTGCCATTGACAAGGTACATTGCCTAGGAGAACCATTTATTAGTCGTATCATTTATGTACCTGACAACTATTGTTGTGGCACCCTGTTTCTGTTCCCCTGACCTAGTGTATTGTAGATGGCACAGAAAATTGTATCTAAACTTTATAAATCAGGAGTAAAAGAGCAAAAAGTGTCCACAAGTTTGACGCAAACCTAATTTACTTAACACAGGTCCAAACCACAACATGTCCTCAAAACTGTACATCAAAAGCATTATGCAGAAAACAAGTGATTGTTTTAGCCACATCCTTCTACTCCTCCCTCATAAAGTTGAAATTTGTATACTGGAGCGCTCTTAAGGGGTTGTAAAGAAATATGTAGGTGCCTGAACTTTCTTTGCATTGTCAAGTTATCCATCTCATCGATTTACTTTAAAGCTGGCAGCTCACAATAAACAAGCATCAGCCCATTTAAAAGTGGCCTATTAAAAGACTATCTACAGAAAGACACAGCAATAAATAATACATCAAGGCCAGTTTAATTCCACTTTTTAATGTGATGTTTTCTGGAAACAACCTTGGAGTTATCAAACTTGAAAGAATCAGCAGCTGAGAAAATTAAAGAACCAAGAAGTTAGCTGAAGCAGAAAAATTAGTTCTGTACAGTTAATACTCTGCAATTCATTTGGCCGTGATGTCTTGAACTGACCTGCATGAACTGCGGGGTGAAGAGTTTTCACACGTCCACCCAACATCTCTGGGAAACCAGTAAGTTCAGAGACATCCCTGGAACAGTAAAATAAAACAAATGATTGTCTATTACCTGGTCACTTTAGGACTTTTATATTATCAAACATTTTATAATTAAGTTTACATGCAAACGTTGATAATTATTGTCTTTCTGACCAAAGTACAGGATTCTGCTACTGGTAATACCATTACTTTATCATTAGTCGTTCTGAAGATATTGCTCTACCTATCTAATACACAGAAAAAGCAGAGGAGATCTTAATGTCCCCACACTCAACATGCTAAAAACTTCCTAGCTTAAAACAGGAACATAAGACAGGTGTAAAGTAATCTTGTGATATTAATATTATAGTGGTAAAATCAAACAAAATCAATACATAAAAGCAAGCGAAAGAACCCCTTTATACCTAGGCAAGAAGAATTAGATACATTCTGCTTTGACTGAATAAAACAAGCATCATACAATTTTCATTAGAAGAGTAAACAAGTAGTCTTTAGACCTAGATTTCCTACAACATTAAAGATAAATACCAGGCAGATATAAAACACCACTAAAAGCAAAGCATTTATTATGAAAGTAAAATAAGCAATTTTTAACACAACCAGCATATTGTCTTAACTCCTTGTTATATTCTTGTAAACTAAGATAACTAAGCCAAGTATGCACAAGAATAAAAATCCTTTATCAAATAAAACTACTCCTATATAAACTACTAAATTTAAACTATGTAGTTTTTGTACTTGAAGTTCAGTTCTAATCTGAAATTTCCATTTGAGAGGAAACTATGTTACCAAGAGTCTCCCATCCTAGGAGGTAAGATTAGGTAGGTATTGTTGACCACAGATTACATTTAAACAGATCTATTTACTGGAAAATTGCAAGGGATATGCAGTACCTGGATATTTAGGAAGTCATGCAGTAAAGAAAATTATTTATTATTTTTAAAATAAAAGACAAAGGCATGATTGGTTTGACCAATGGTCACTTTGAGAAAAATTAACAATGTATTTTTTACCTGACTGTGAGCCCAGCATCACGCAGAGCTTTAGCAGTTCCACCGGAAGCCACCAAGGACAGCCCAAGAGAACTCAACTTCTTGGCAAACTCCACAAGACCAGTCTTATCAGAAACACTGAAGAGAGCTGAAAAACAAAAAATCAATGTGTAAACTTTGACATATAAATGACAAGGGGAATATTATAAAATGTTGCTGAAATATACCCAATTCACACTTCAATATATTTTGTATTGAGGAAGGGTTATGTTTCAGACATACTGTAATTTTTAATGAAGTGTGAACAGCATCACCCATCACACAAATTATTAGACCCTATATATAAAGAAGTAGGGCAGTGATGTGCATGCAAAAAAACATCACTGCAATCTCCTCAAATCAGCCTTTTCTTGTTCATTGAGAAAATTCTATAACTCCGTCTGTGAGAGCTTTCTACTTTTTGCCATAGAAATAGTCCCTAAACAGCCTGAAAAAAAAAAAAAGAAAAAAAAAAAAAGAAAGAAATTTAGCCATCCCTACCTCCTCTCCTACACCATGAACCATGAAAATGGGTCATATTATCAAAAGATTGCCCTGAATACATCAGCACTTTTTTGTTGTATATCCCTGCTCAACTACAACATACAAAGCAGGAAGTGGTTGTTATTCAGAATACCAAATGCATTAGGATATTTACATATGGTTTGTGTGGATATGACATAGCACAGGACATAACGTCATCTCTTGCCGATATATACAATGCCCACCTAAGGCACAATACTCCATAACAAAGCACAAGACACGCTTCTTGTTCAGCAGACATTTCTGCATAAAGATTCTTACATATACCAATCTTTTCAAACCCACAGATGTTAACCTAAGCAGATATCTATTTAAAATAGTTACTAAAACTTCAAAAGACTGCTTAATATTTCTAAACCTGTATCTTTTAGTAAAAGTTGATTGTCCCATATATTTAAACACTTAATGTGATAGAGTGAAAACACGCCACTCATTTCCCCATTTTTGCTCCCACATCTTTACAACCACTCTAACACTAGATCATGGTGTCCTTAATGACCTGGAGGACACACAAAGCCCCATCTGTGCAGTCATATGATACAATATAACTGATATGTTTATAATTAAATTACAGCCAAATAAGTCATGATACATCCATTTACATTTCCTGTAGGCAGAGTTTACCATTGCTGTAAGTTTTATAGCAAAATTGATATGAGAAGCAGATTTTACAAAAGCCATTCCACACAAATTGGCAGATGTATTAAAAATCGTGCAATCTAAGGTAGGTTCACCTGACTAGCTTCAAGCCAGCCACCGACTACGCAATATTTTCAAAAGATTAGAGGTCAGGTTTGATACACAAGCACACTGGATTTTGCAATTTCACCTAGGTTATAACCAATTAACATTTCAGAACCTAGAGGAATCAGGGCCAAGTATTGGCACTAGTTCAGGTGGTCATCGCCTGTGCCAGGTAAAGGAATCAATATCGGGGGATGTACTCTGCACATTCAGGTAGGTAAGATCTCACTGAAAACAAAAGCTCCTGCAAATGAAAGATCCTTTTATACCTACCCGGCCTGTACTCTTCACAAAATCTTTATGCTGCTGCAGAGTTACACCTCACCTTGCCCTGGGGATTTGAAAACCGGATCTTCATTTATCTGACTTTTTTTTTTTTAATTTAATTTTTTTTTAATTTAATTTTTTTTTTTCAAAACATTGATATGCTGGCAGGTCCTATAAATCTATCTGTACTAGATCTTTTAACAGGAAGATCCCCCTTTAACAAATTATATCCAATCAGAAATCTTACATTTGTAAACCATAGGGTGACTTTACAATAAAACTATTGTGCATGCCTTACAATCATATTGGGTAAAGAAAGAGGTGTTGCAATATAACTGACATTGTATATAATCTCCTCAATATTGTATGCAGCGCGCCCACACACCTTGCAATCATCACACAATCTATACTTCTATAGTTATCTGTAATCTCAGCACACATGAACTAGTTGCTGACATTCAGGCTGTCACGCTGTTTACATGGGGTTATGTGAGGTGATGCAGAGATAATGGCTGGGGAATGGAGGAAGACTGATACAGCCAGGGACAGATATGACAGGAGGACACAGTCCGGAGATTTCCCTCTACTCACCCAGCTCTGCCATCTCCACTTCTCACACACAGGCCACACAGAGAACACGTGCGGAGCACAGACACCCGCCTGAGAGATGCTGGATGGGGAGAGACCTATCAGCGATGTCACGGCCACATGACCATACCTTGTGATTAATGGGGAGGGGCTAGATGAGAAGGGCGGAGTCATGAGCACACCGATTAAATTAGGGGGAGTAGTGGGGTGCCGTGTGAGGTGTAGGTGGGAGTGGTGGGGTGCCGCGTGAGGTGTAGATGAGAGTGGTGAGGTGCCGCGTGAGGAGTAGGTGAGAGTGGTGGGGTGCCGTGTGAAGTGTAGGTGGTGAGGTGTAGGTGGGAGTGGTGGGGTGCCGCGTGAGGTGTAGGTGGGAGTGGTGGGGTGCCGCGTGAGGTGGAAGTGGTGGGGTGCCGCGTGAGGTGGGAGTGGGAGTGGTGGGGTGCCGCGTGAGGTGTAGGTGGGAGTGGTGGGGTGCCGCGTGAGGTGTAGGTGTGAGTGGTGGGGTGCCGCGTGAGGTGTGAGTGGTGGGGTGCCGTGTGAGGTGTAGGTGGTGTGATATTGGGGATAAAATTAATTCCTTATCTCCCATTAAATGTAAAGGTGTTTGGTCTTTATTTGAAAATCTAACAGACCAGGGTCATAAATTTCCCCTTATCAGATTTTTCTGTATCTGACAACCAACATCCTTGTGTCTCCAGATGTTATAAAACTTAGATAATGCTAGTGGAGTGGCCTCTACTGGTCTAGTTTGGTCTCTTTGAACTCTCTCTATTTCGAAGTGATTAATAATCTGGGGGTTGGCATTTCATAAAACCTGTACTTATGAAATTATTAACAAGGGCATTTTGGAAGGGTCCACATTTATTATCATTATACGTGTGGACACCCTGAAACAGCACCACCCTTCTGTCATTGGATGGTCCTATTAGCCCCACCTCTGTGTTTGGCATCGAAAAAGCCATGTAAGCCTAGCAGAGGGAGATATAACTGATACCATCTTGTTGCTAAGGACAACAACACTGACACATTGAGCACTGCAGGGGGCCCAGTGACTCTAATACCTTGGACTTTTCACAGCAACCTGGACCAAGGCAAATCTAAGTAATATCTCACTGTTTTCCCTTTTATTTCATGTTCTTGCTATTGTTCTAGGAGTAGTCATTTTTCTGTATATGTTTATGCACTGCTTTTTTGTATGTTTTTACTTAATAAACACTATAAAAAGTGTAAGCTGAATCTCTGAATGCATTGTGATTACTGAGACATCCCTGTCTGGAGTGGCAGCGGTTACACAGACAGTATTAAAGAAGCAGAATCATAACTGTGGTTGTCAAGGGTAACGGTGTGTGTTCCGTCTAAGCACGTTGTGGCAGTCTACCTATGAGGGTGTGTTGGGCAAGGGGTAAAAGAGTGGTTAACCTTCCCCTGTGATGGCCTTTCTCAGCCTGCTGGTGTGTGGACTGTTGCTGAGTGTGCTGGAAAGTCTATGCGCAGGGGTGTGGGCTGAAAGGGCGTTTGATACAGGTGGGAGTAGCGGGGTGCTGTGTGAGAATTAGGTGGGTGGCTGTCTGACCTGCGATAAAGCCTAATGGCAAACCAACTGTGACCATCCATGACATAACAGCTTTGTACATAAGCAGGTTCAAGGAAACTCAAGGAACCAATATCCGCCTGAAGAAGCAAGAACTCTGCCTGTAAAACATGTTCGGGCATATATCAGTCTATATAAATTACCTAAGCCATATAATGTTGAGCGATTGACCTTGATATTTGTACACACTTGTTTTTTTATATATTTTTTTTATACCAAAAATAAATAAATTTTCTGATGTTTTAGCTGTACTCCTGCCACTAAAATCCTGTACTTTTACCTTCACCTGCAAGTGGAGATTGCCTTGCCCTCAGCCTTCAATTTTGTTGTTTACAAACATTACAATGACAACTAAGATGCATGTGCAGCTGAACTGAACTTACATATAATGAGGGTAAGATCAAAATGTGCCCAGCTGCCTTTCTGGGCTTCTGGGGGCAGCTTGCCTGCACCCCGTACCAAATGAAGTGCTCCAAAGGTCCCAAATTAGGGGGTTGGTATATCTAAACATCTACTTTCAGACAAATGTTAGTATCTCAATGTCTATTTTTTGGACCATCTTTGCTTGTGTTTGTCCCATAAATGATAAACAATGAATCCACATTATTATTATTATCCACTATTTATATAGCGCCAACCTATTACGCATCGCTTTACAAAGTTCATGTCATTTCTCTGTCTCCCGGTCTCACAATCTAATGTCCCTACCATAGTCATTTGTTATTAACACAGTCAGGTCATTTGAGGGGAAGCCAGTTAACCTAGCTGCATGTTTTTGGGATGTGGGAGGAAACCAGAGTACCTGGAAGAAACCCACACAGACACAGGGAGCTCCTGCAAACTGCAGTGATTGACAGTTAAGCCTAACATTTAGAAAATTTGTGGGTAAGGGCATTTTTTTGTGGTTAGCTCTTTCATGAGGTGCCTGGTGGCATAATTTTTACCATGTTTTGAGGGCAATGAAAAGCACTTTTTTGATCTTTTAATAATGTAAGGTTCATAGGAAGCAACCAGCATAGAATGTTCAAAAGACTTTCAAACCTCAGGAGAAATAGTAGAAATGGGCAGAGTACAGAATGTCATCTGGATTTAAATGTTTAGAGACCTGACAGGGTCTCTTTTTAACCTGGGCAGTTGATTCCTGTCTGGATTTCTATGTCTAAAAGCGGTACATTGTCTTTCATGAAAATTTATTTTACATTGTAGGCCTGTAATTCTTAGGCTTAACTCACAAAATATGTCCAAACAAGAATCTAGTGAACTACCTGAATATAATAAAGTTTGAAACACAAAATCATGTCAAAATAATAAATTAAATGTAATAATAAACTTTAAAAAAAACACAAAAATCTGGTAAAACAAGTATGCATAAATAAATAAAAAAAATTGAAACCTGTAATATAACTGTACAGTAGCAGTCTTGGATTGGATTCAATTGTATTAAATTCAATACGATTATTTTGTATTAATTCCAATACAAAATAATTTGAAATTCCTGCCAAGCCTCCTCGCGACGGCCGCGCGCATTAACATCATCGTTAGCACAATAGCCGGGGGACCGATCAGAGGAATAGGGCGCAGCCAGGGGATAGGATGGGCAGGACACTGGAGGATGCCCGTGGGACCAGGTTAGGCTTTATTAATTTTTTTTTATTATTTTTTAGATTGGATACACACAACAAAAATATATATAAATTTATTTTAAATATTAAATATAGAATATAAATATATAGAATATGGAATACTGACTATGCCCTGCAGCTGAGTAGACAGACTTTGACCTGAGGGTCTAGAGTGCTTGGCCGTGGTCAGGAGCAAGAAACCTTTGTTTTCTGTACATTTGTTGATGAAAATAAAGTAAGTCACAGGCAGCTGTCTCCTTTTGTTTAATTACAGGCACATCCTTGGCAACAGCTATGGATAAACTGATAATTAATGAAAAGATTTCTAAGTGGCATCAAGTTAACTGTCACTATGTAACACAATACACGGGTTACAATGAATGTGGATCCTAGGTGCAGAAAAGGTTGGGCTTGACCAGTCACCTGCCTTGGAGACCAGATTGTTTACAGTGGTGGCAGGTAACAAGCAGTGCTACAAGCAGAGAGATTCAGTGAAGAAAGACAGACACATCACAAGCATACATTAAACTGCCAGGAATATTCAGGTAAATATTGTATTTCTTTTTCTGGGATGGGTCAGCAAAGCTAAGGTGTTTAATATGTGTACTAAACGATTAAAAGGAAATATAAATGTATTTATTTTGGTCAGCAGGATATGGATACTTAAGTTTTGAAAAAACTTTCACTTTTTCCATTTCCTTTAGCTCTTTCTGAAACAATTTAGCTAAAAACCTACATAATTAATCAATGTATATTTATACCCTTGTATTACATATTTAATCTAATCATCAGATTGTAAGATTTTTTGCCAGCTCTAAACTTATTATACGCACTACAATCTGATTTATCTGAATTATGTAATGTATAAATCTACTGTAAACTCGGGACTAGTGTTTTTTTCAAGAGGCACTGCTGTAATTACTGTAACTGCTGAAAACTATTTTTTTCAGCCACCCTTTAAAACTGGTTATGAAATACGTAGGTTATGAAATTAATAGGTTAATTTTTTTTTCTACAATTGTTTGGTTGCGCTTGCTTTGTTGTGTGGGTTTTCAGACAATACTAAATCCCACTTTGCAAATGCATGATTCAGGCAAGTGGTTAATGCAGAAAAGGACAGGTGATGTCCTTTCTGCCATACCTGTTCTTACTCGTCTGAATGCCACAACATTGTCAAATTTTGCTGGGTTGCGCATGCACAGCTCAGCGCTGGTTGCTAGGGAAACCCTACAATTTCAGCTTTCCTTTCACATGCCAGGAATGAATGAATGTCATTTTGGCACAGCCAATCAAGATGTCTAAAGAGCTACAAGCTTTTATTTTTATCAATGAAGTCTTCAGTCTGCATGTGGTCACTATGCCTTCGCTGCCATAGTGGTTACATTGGATCTCAGTCTGATTGGTTTTCAGTCTTTAGTGCAAGGTGAGCATTAAACCTTGCAAAGTGTTAAGTAAAAGGATAAACTAATCCTGTGCTTGGAACAGTAAATCTGGATATGTAAGAGATTGTGATTTACCTTATCCATTTTTGCACTGGTGCTTGGTGATAGGCTCAGCAGAGATATAGCCTTGTGTACAATCTCATTCAAGATCTGACTTGAGTTTACACACTGCTGTCTTTGCTTCTGAATAGAGTGAAAGGGAATGGATAAAAAGCTATGACTTCATAGCTCAAGAAACAGGTAAAATGAAAAGGTTGTTTTTTTTTTGTTTTTTTTTTTGCTTGAGCAACGCCTGGGTTTAGGTCAATAGGGTTTTACTGGATATTTCTCTACTGCGGATCTCTGCTGACTGCTTATTAATTTACAGCCAATTAAAGGATGACGGACCCCTCCTTGATGGATCACATGACTAGGCTAAAGCTAAAACTGCTGGAGAAGGTGAGGACATACTTTTATATTATTTACTCTCCTGTCTTATGGTGCCTCAGCTTCTGAACTATGCGTGAGACATTTCTTCTTTTTTGTCTTTTACTTAAACTGCATTGTGTATTTTTGTAAACTTTGACCAAAGAAAAATTGTTTTTTATTGTAGGAACAAATAAAATTTTGGCATTAGTGTCCTTTAAGCAATGACACCCACCTACTCTTTAAATGCAACCCATCAGCTCGTTTACTTATCTTTCTTCTTGATTCAGTAATTTAATCCATCCAATTTTAATTTAATAGCATACTTATAAAAAATGAATACTAGCCCTGAACCAGTAATTTAAACATTCAGGTTCTCAAATAAAATGCTTGTGGCTGTTAAATAAATATTTATTAATAGGTGTACATGCAGGTCTTCCTACTTCAGTACTTTAGTGACCAAAATCAAGTATTTGACTTGCTGTAGACTACACTTGTTGCAGGTTTGTTTTAAGGTCAATGGCTCCAAGCATATAGCAGCTTGTGACAGCCAGGCAAATAGCTTTTTCATATAGCGGGGAGCTTACATATTGAGTACAGGTTTTGCTTCAAAACATCTAATAATAAGTCCTGCTAATGGAAAAAGAGCAGGTTCAGACCTGTAGTAGGAGCAAGCGACTCTGTGCCTATCTTGGAAGCTGGCACCAAGGTAAGAGCTTTTCCCCTGCCTGCCTCCTCCATTCATTCTCTATTGTGCTGCTGCTGGAGGATACTACATGTAGCATCTAGCCCAATGCTGAGGTACACTTGCATGGGTATGAGATAACCCGGATTGCAACCTTGCTGCCAGTCTAAACATAGCCTAGTAATTGTCAATAACATTAAACAGAGAATCAAAATTTTTATGTTTTATCAGTTTATAAGTGCACAAACATTGAAGACAAATAAAAGATTTGCTACTAGGAAATGTATTTTATGAAAGACAGCCTATTTATTGATATCGGCAATATGGAATGACCTTTGTCTTCCTTGTTACATTTTTACTATTGTTTATATTTAAATGTACATTAGAAATGTATACAGTAAATATTATTATATATGAATTAATAGAGTTGTTTTTTCATGCTTGTTCACAGAGATTAGAAAATGAGCGTGAGATTGCTGATGATTCATCTGATATAGAGCCTACGACAGCAAGTAAAAATAGAAAATTTATACTATTTATACTTATAGTCCTAGCTTCTTGCATATATGTTTATTTTAATTTTGTAGCACAGTTCTCATCAATACATTTGTGGGGTTAGTTTCAAAATCCTTTTTGCTGCAGTTTTCAAATTCCAGTGGATGTATGATACCATATGTAAATGAGTAGAAAAGTAAATGTGCCACAGTGGATGAAAAATTATATGAAAGACACAAGATACACAAGTTAGTGTATCTTTGATGTCTGCAGCCCATGCCAAACATGGTGCAAAGAAAATAACTGATGCAAAAGTTTAACCTTTGCTTTGGCACTATTGTTTCCCTGCAAATAGGCCAATATTATAGCTGCCTGTCTTTTCCTTATCTTTTCTTTATTGACTAAACATGTATGCTCAGTCCAGCTAACTGTACAAGGCACATGTTTTACTTGTTAAGGCTAGAGGCAGCAGTGACCACACAATGCCTGGATATGGTCCACTATTGCCATTAACAGATAGTACAGAGCGATAATTTGTAGATGATGCTAGAACAAGTGTGTGTAAAAAGGAAGAGGCTGGAAAAAGCTCGAAGAAATCAATAGCGCTGAAATTTAAAAAAAAAAATGCTAAAATGTGCAAACGGTATTTGATGAAAAAAAAAACGTTATTTATAATGCTCGGTCTTTAACCAAACCATATGATTTCCAGTTAAGATTTAAATACCAGAACCATTTTAAATACAGTATTAAGTACAGGCAAGAGGTGATGATTGGTTGCTATAAACACAGACATGCTTCTATACAATACTTGCAAATGCACCACATGCAGAGCTCTAGTATGTGCATGACAGTTTTACCTTAATAATGCTATGATTGTTCTGCTTTGTCCTCAGGGAGTTATGATGGACAGGAAGAAGCTTTACAATCTGCATTACGCAGGAGGAAAGATCTGCTGCATAAATTAAGAGTGAGTATAAGAAAACACTTTACAGCAAAGCAGCAAAAAAAATACATGGATAGATATACACAGTCCTGACACCATCATATAGTATGCAATCTTTGTTTTCCCATTATTTGATTATTATGCTTTGATTTGTAGGAGCAACATCTCCTAGAAGAGATAGCTCGGCCACATACCTGGGAAGGGACCCGCAGAAAAAAGCTCAGTATAGAACCTGTAGCAGTCCCTATGCCCGTTTACCACTCATTACCTCCACCAGAACCTCCAGTGCGCTTTTATCCTCCTCCCCCACCAGAACCTCCCAGGATCATTCAGCAGCAGGTATGGTAGTGTTTGTTCACAATTTAATAAAAAACTATATACTGAGTCATTGCTTATTATTGTACTATACAATGCACAAAGCATTCCTGGGCATATTCCTGAGTAAACCTGGAGAAAAAAATCTGAACTAATAAATGGGATGTATGGAAGCAGCAAGATGACATCAAGGTGGCAGAACTGAACATTTTTCTGTGCATAGAGAAATATTAGCAGACTATTGCATTTGTAGTTGCATTAGTTAAAAGCCCCCATAAACAAAGGAGTAATGATCATAGTAGGGGTGGTTCATTTCAGCCTTGCATGTTCAAATATAGTAGGATTGGTATGCAGAACCAAGCAGATAGGCAATGCAAGTTTAATTTAAGGAATTAGGTTTCTAAAGCCCTACCGTGGGTAATTACTTTCTGGCTGGTATTAGAATTGCCAGCACCCTTCCAGAGTTTCAAGGACTGTTTTTTGGTAATAAGCATTTGTAGAACTCTAGGGAAGTTGTAGCTATTATTCTGTTAAAGCTGAGCTGTGACATAGTACAAACCCTTATTCCTATCTACACCATCATTTAATCTTCTCCCACAACTAAATGCTGGAATTGGGGAATAAAAAAACAACAAAAAAAAAAGAAAACCCTTTTTATTCACCCAAAACCATGGTCAACTAGTTTAAGGCATGATGTATACTCCATGGACTGTTGATGACTGGCCTGCATGTGGAGATCAGATCTGTGGCCAGCTGGATCAGCAGGCCCTTGCACCTGTAAATGGAGCTGCCAAGAGATCTGGACAGCGAATTTAATTAGGTGTATCTCGCTTCAATTTGAAAACAACCCTGCAGGGTGGGTATAAATAGGGTTAAAGAGAAGGGCAGGGAAGTTTTCGTTTTTGCCCAGAGATGGACTTTAATTAGGGAAGGTTAACACAAAATTACTTTTTTTTTTATTTACAGTTACCCCAACAACCAGCAACCATTATTCAGCAGTTACCCCCTCAGCAGCCACTGATCACTCAGATTCCTCCTCCTCAAGCCTACCAGCCACCACGCTCAGGCAGCATCAAAGAAGGTCAGTTGATGACAAACTGTTTTCATACACATGTCCTTTAAAATTATTATAAGCATAATGTACCCAAGAACTCCTCCAATAAAATTTGAATTTTCATATTAGCATTTCTATTTTAGAAAGTAACCCTAATACCTTGTAAATTTGAGGATTTTATTTCTTTTTTACTTGTTCAGAAAAGTTTATAAAGTTTGATTTCCTGTTACTTTCTGTCTCAGTGACAATGGTTATTAGGAGGAAAAGTACATCTTCCCAGTGGGAAAACTTAACAGGGGATTCTAACCAACCTCCAGTAACTCCTCCAGATATTGAAAACTAAAAAAACTTTTTACATATACTTAAAAAATCTATGATTGTTTTAATGCATGCCATTAGCCTATCACTATAATAATGATAGAAGCAGAAGAGAAATTACTAGTTGAGTAAGAATTATCAGTGAGTATTGGCTTTACTCTCTTCCAGTTCTGGATCCTATGGCATAAAAAAGCTTTTTAGCGACCCAAGCTTTAACATTAATCCAAGATTTCAATATGGTTGTTTAACTACTACCACCCAAGACAAATCTTCTAAAAAAGAAGCCTCGTTGTCAAACATTCTAAATCCTGGAGTTACATATTTCTCCAGCTTCACCTTATCTCTCAGCACAAGAAGAGATAAAAACTCATTTATCACATTTCATTCAGAAATAGCTGCTGAATCAAAAGAATTTGGATACCTCTCAAAAAATGAATCCTCCCTTGCTTTACTATACTATGTATGCTATAGGATACTTTTTGAGGCTTCTCCTAATCCTGAAAACTGGGAGCAGGAGACACCCAACTATGTTTTCCCTATAGTAAACACAAGGACGTTAGTAAATCATTAGCAGTTTGTCGTTTAGTGATCTAGCATCCAGCAAACAATGTCAAGCCCACCATGCACAAGGCGAGGGGAGGGGACACAGGGGCGTTTTCTTTGCCTTTTTTTCTCCTTTATAAAAACATTATTAGTACTAAGATTGGCCTACTATTGATTGTAGAAAAAAAATTTCTGCATTACCCTTAGCATTTATTCTCTAATTTGCATCTCCCTCAGACACACTACCTGAATGACATTAAATATTAGAGTTCTAAAATATATAGAATAGGCAGGTGCTTTGTGGGTGCATTCACACCATAAAATATTAAGAAACTTCAGTCTATCTTCCAATAAATAAATCATTTTTGTTGCTTTCTTTTAAAAGACATGGTGGAAATGATGCTTATGCAGAATGCTCAGATGCACCAGATTATTATGCAGAACATGATGCTGAAAGCACTGCCCCCTATGGCACTGTCCCAACCTGGCGGAAATGTACCACCTTCTCCATCTCAGCCGCAACAGGTAATCCTTACACTTTAAGTTTCACATATTGCCTAGTAGAACTAAACTAGTTGGTGGATATTGAGCACAGTATACTTGCCTAATATAGCAAATACTTACCCTCTTGCAAGACATCATTAATACTAATGCCTTATAAAGTGTATTTTACCTTTAGAAAGAAATGTAAATAGCACTACTTATCTGGGATGTGCTATTATCTAGATTTACTTACCGTGGCCCTCAAGTGCGTGTGTCCCAAGCTCTGATTCTTTAAGCTGAAATGTACTGGATGATACTTTTGTCTCTCTAAAGCTACGTACACACGTCAGATTTTTATCGCCCGATAATCGGCATCGGCCAATTATCGGGCGAAAATCTGCCGTGTGTACAGTCGGTGTCGTCCATCGTCCGGACGACCGACCTGCCGGATCCACGGACAATGGACGACAGCCGATCCTAATGAAAGGGAAGGGGAGAGCGCGCAGCAGGGTGCCCCTCCGTCGCTCTCCCCCTCCCCTCTCCATAGAGCATGAATGGTGCTGTATGTACAGCACCGTTCATGCATCGTGCACTCCCTTGTCGTTGGAAAGGATCGTGAAAGATCCTTTCCAACGACAAAAATTGGAAGTGTGTACGCAGCTTAAGTCTTGTTAGTGTCAGTGTGATGGATAAAAAATCTGATTATAAGCATTCCTTGGAGAAATCACCATACGTGGCTTTCTCCACTAATGCTCACATGTTTTCTGAAGAAGATCAGCCATTTTAAGGCAACACTGGAGCAAATCTGGGAAGGCATTTTCTAAAAGAAATTGTAAATATAACAACCCTTCTAATTCTTCCTAATCTTTCTGGCAACACTACAAACACAGTCTTAGGCTAACATTTAAAGAGAGTGAATAAACATAAAAACATATGATGTTTAGCTTCTTGCTTCTGATGCCCTTTGCACCCCAAATATTAGCTGCCTATTTAAAGAAGGTAAGGGATTTTGCTAAATCAGTGGTTGCCAACCTTTTTGGACCCACGGACCACTAAATTTACTGGCTCCGGATCATGCATGCGCAGGGAGCCAGGTGTCACTGAAAGGGGAAGAAACTTCCCTCATAGTGACATGATGCCAGAACCCGCCCACTCTCCAATTACAGGTCTGAGCCTGCGATGGGAGAGTGGGCGGGGTGTGTCCAGAGAGCCCTGAGCCTGTGACCTGTATGTGGGACATGGCCCATGGCTCTGGGCGGTGCGCCCCCCCAAGCGAGGTCCTTCTGCTGACCCTGGTCCTGACTGGCCAGAGCCATGGACCACCAAAAGATTTTCTAACGGACCACTGGTTGGCGAACGCTGCTTTAATTTTTAAGTTCAAAATTATTGTCTTTATGCTATGTTTTTCAATTTTTTCTAGGATCCTAACTATGCCAGCCCTGTAGTGCTTAGAGCAGACAAGGTCCGCCCCACCTCAGTGCATCACCATCACCACTATACACCTCCTGGTCTTCCTGCAGCTCCACCCACTCTACAGCCAACAGTTGGCTATCCAATGTGGCCTCAGATGATGCCTTCAAATAGCATGGGGCATATGAATGGAATTCCTCATGCAGTGCATCATGTCACTGGCCCAACTACAACATTACCAGCAATGAACATGTAAGTTATATACAAAATGGGAAACTAGTAACTTGAAGGTGTAATGAAAACAGTATTTAGTATAGTTCTAGTTCCTTGTCATCATGGTTCAGTTCCACCTAGGGTTTAATGTTCATGTACCTTATCTGCCCTCTTATAACATTTCCTTTTTCAAGTGTAGCAATGGATGGAATCACCCCCAGAGTGCCGAGCGTTCTATAAGACCATAAAGTTGATAAGGTGAGTGTTAGAATGTAAGGCATTTTTTAAATTTCCTAAAGCATTTAGATCAAATAAACTACTTTTAGATAAATCAGATTTAGGTAATTGTGCAAACAGCAAAACTCTTTTAAATCATATTTATATGTACTGATAATCTATGAACTCATACAGATGCTTGTATTTCAGTATATATCTTTCTTAATATTTTTAAATGACTTTTCCTCTCCAGTACTTAGTTACTTCCCAGTAAATTATTTTGTAAAATATGCTAGATGTGATTAAACATACAAAAATAAAATACTTACTTGTAATCTCACTATCATGTACTGCATCTTTACAGACACAATAGGGTTAAAGTGAGTCCAGCTGCAATTTTGTATCACGGATGCATAATCTTCATATGTGTACAGAACATCAATAGCAAACAGCAAAACTAAAAGTATCTTAAAACATGAAATAAAATATGAAAAGAAAGGGGGTTATTGTACCTGATAGATTTAAGAATGCATACTGTAAATCCATCCTTATCCAAAAGCATGCACCAGCCACAGCTTTTTATCTCCAAGGGCAAGCTTGGCTTATTGTGCAAGATATCAAATGCTTCTCTTTGGGGAAAACTGTGCTGGCCTTAACTAGTCCAGACAGTATAACATGATTTACTTTTTGTACATCTGAGATATGTGTTTATACTATAATATATAATATATTAGAAGCCAAAGATATGTTCTACAATGTTTGAAAATCATATATACTCCTTTATCACATTTCATCCACACAACAGGAAATAGCTGCTGAATCAAAAGCATTTAGTAACCCTCTCAAAAATGATGCATCTCTTTTAGGTGTATTTTTTCATGTACGTGTGGTCTGCAACTGTTGCCAAGTAAAGCAATGATAAGAATGTCCATCCTGGCCCTTTACAATCCAGGCAACAATTTGAAAAGTTACAGAATAAAGAAACAAGATTTTGTATGTGGGGCTTAATTAATAACAATGATTTCCAATATCATTATTGACATATTATAAAATTTATTTGGTCTTGATATCAAATATGTTTATATACATCCACCTTGATGGACAATCCTTTATTTTTTTTTGCAGATATTACCCAGGTGCGGCAGGAAATATTGACTATGTATAGAGTTCATCAATGAAAGACTCAGATAAAAACACCTATCCATACAAGACGGTTGTAAGGCTTGTCAAAGATGACAAACAGAAATCCCAGGATGATTACCGCTAGCCTTTATACTCAGGAAATCCTTCTGACTTTGTACAGGTAGACTGTGGGCCTGATTTACCTACGTGCGCAAAGTATGTTGAGTTTCAGTGAAGAAAATCAATGCATCGCAATCATGTTCAGGGAATTAAAGAAAAATAGGAGATTCTCATGCCTGTGACTGGAAGTTGCATTGTTATCACAAAGTTGTTGTTCACTTCACTTTACATTTATTAAATTAGGCCCTGTGCTCTTACATATCTCTTAGATCATACTACAAGACAATTATTTGTAAAACTACATTTGATTTATTTTATTTGTATTCATTATTGTATTTAAACTCTATTCTATTTTAGTATCTATTCTATTTCAATGTACAAAGATCCCTATGCATTTTAAGTTACAAAATATGTATTAAAGAAAAGGGATGCTTAAATACCAACTTTGATTTTTTTGAGTTTGTCAGGTTCCATGTTCTGTGGAGAGTTATGGAATTAACCACAAGTTTCTTAATTTTCTTGGTCTCCCACCAATAGATTCCTTTCCTTGTATTCCCGCCCTGACTTCCTACAATAGCCATTACTTTCATAATCTCTGGAAAGATTTAGGTGGCAATGCTCAACCCAGAAATTTATTTAAGCCGGGTGGGAAGAAATTGTAGGTGGGTGGCAGCACCTGTATTGTGACAAAACGCTTCAGTAACCACCGAAAAACAGCCGGGTAGGTGCAAAAAAGTGCCGGGTGGTGCGCCCAGCTAAAAGGGCCTGGGGAGAACCCTGGGTGGGCTTGGATGTTTTTTGATTACCTGCATTTGAACTATGAAATTTAAAAATTGGTGAATGGACTAAACAGGTGCATTATACATAAAGAGCAAAACAGCTACTATGTAGTGACAGAATTTATAGCGCAGGTCCTATTTTCTTAAGGTCACCACCACATTTTAAATGTTTCCAGAGCTAGAAACAATATAGGAACCCAAGAACTAATGCCACCCAAAACTGAAATTTTAGTATTGCATGGTCGCAGCCCAGTTCAAACAATTGTATTCCATAAATTACATGTACTATGTTGGCAACTGTTTTCAGACTCACCCAACAGTGAGAATTATTCTAAAAAGCACAACATCAATAAATAAGTACTATGGGACTGCAATATTGACAGATTTGGGAAGGGGCAAGGAAAATGGCCAAATATATATTGTAGTCTGCATGCTAGTGGGTTTCAGCCCTTTGACAACAGGAAATATTATTGGGTATAGTACACTAATAAAAGTTTGAAATAAAATTAACATATATTGAAACCCAATCACCTAAAGCTCATGTACACAAAAATTTAAAAAAAATGTAGGTTTCCATATTGGTAATCCACAGCCTAAAATAATACCTGGTGATCCTTCTATAGAGATGATTGTGCAGCTATTTTGCTGTTGCTCACAGTTCACAGAGATCTACAATGTCACCCACTCATGCAGTCTGTTAATACAGACTAACACAAGTGGAAAATAATTTGTATATTGCATAAGGTATGTTCTTCTATTGTCAGTATTAGAAAATTGCTTTGAGAAATGCTTTACAATCTTTGTTGGAGTATATGGCCTTGATTTAATAAAGCCCTCCAAGGCTGGAGTGAATTCACTTTCATCTGTGAAGCTGGGTGATCCAGCAAACCTGGAATGGATTTCCTAAAAGTCATTAGCTATTTGTTAGCAAAGGTTTTAAATTCTGGACCAGATCTATTCCAGATCTATAGTTTGCTGGATCACCCAGTTTCACTGATGAAAGTGTATCCTCTCCAGCCATGGAGAGCTTTAATAAATCAGGACATATGTATTTAGACAGGAAGTAGTTGCATAGGATCATTACCACAAAGGATGCAAAAATTGTATGTTTATTCAATAAAATTTGAGGACACAGTGCTTTACCAAATTTAATGTAATTCCAAGACTTACATCTCTGATATTTTAAACTCATAAAAAAGGCAAAACAATACTGTATAAAAGTTGGAACAGGCATAGGCAAACTACGGCCCGCGGGTCGTATACGGCCCAATTCGGTTGTTGCTTCGGCCCTTTGGGTGTTCTGCAGCTCTGGTCAGTGCCACCCCGAACAGGGTCACTGACACAGCCCGCCCAGTCTCCCATCACAGGCTCTGATCTGCGATGGGAGAGTGGGCAGGGTTTTGCCATCATGACGTCATGTTCAGGGGCGTCATGATGGCATAACCCAGCACACTCTCCCATGGACCTGGCCACTCTGGCAAATTTGTTTTCAGGTTGTGGCCCCTGACTAAAAAAGTTTGCCCACCCCTGAGTTAGAACAATGAGCAACATAGGCTGATAAAATGATGTAAACATAATATTATTTTTATTAATAATAAACAGTATTCAGATAATGCCAACATCTTACACTGTACATAGGGGTAACAAATGACCAACAGATACAAACAATGACAAAGGAGGAGGAGAGAACCCTTTCCATAAGAATTTACAATCTAAGAGGAGGGGAAAGTAGCACACAATAGGAGGCGATTAAATTCTGACAAATGTGACAATTCCATGTTCTGGCTTTGTTTTTTTGTTTTTTTTAAAGCAATAGAATATATGGAAAGAAAAGCAAAGTCAAAAGGTATTGTGGTCTACTGCAATCAACTACACTAGTTAAGTAGGTAAATGAGAAGGCACATGGATGTCTCAACCGGTTGGCCTTCTCATGCCAAATATCATGGAAAACAATCATATAGGAAATCAACTTTATTATATATCACTGGTGACCGTTTTTTCGTATATTTTTTCGTAGCATTTTACCATCCAAGTAGATTAAAGGTCCAAATGCTTACTTACAATGTCCTCACAATTAGGAGTTAATTAGCCAAAACCTACTTTAAAATCTATTTATGAGGTATTTATAAAGAGCTGACATCTTCCATAAATTTACACCATAGTCATGTCACTAACAGAGGAGCTTACATGAGGTGTGACATTACGAGCGCTAATGTCACTACCATGTTAAAAAAGTATATAATTAACACAGTCAATGGACAATTTGGGGGATGTCAATTCACATAGCTGTTTTTGGGATGTGGGAGAAAACTGGAAAGCATGGAAGAAAATAGAAAGACTATACAAATTGTATGCAGATAGCATCCTAGCGAGGGCCAGATTTCCCATAAGGCCACCTAAGCGTGGCCTAGAGCAGTGTGACCCGTAGGAGTGGTATTACAACATCTCTAAGTGGAACTGGAACCTGTTGCAGTAACAGTTACAGGAAGAACAAAGTAAAAGTGAAAATGATTATACTGAGGTCACATACAATCCAGGGTAACATCTCCCCAGTCCCTTTATCCCTCTTCACTCTTTCTCCCCCTCCTGTCTATCCTTCTATCTCTTTCTCCCTCTCTCTTCCTCTCCCTCTCTCTCCCCCTGCTACTCTTTCTCTTTTCTCTCTCTCCTCTCTCCCTCTTCTCCTTCCTCCCTCTTATTCTCTCCCTCACATGCCTCTCTCTCCATACTCCCTCCCTCTGCTCCTCTGCCTCTCCACCCTCTCTCTCCCTTGTATGCTCTTTCTTTCACGTCCCCCCCCCCCACGGGGTCAGGAAAAAAACGCCACTGGGGGGGGGCGCTGTGGCGCACCAGCCAGAGCCGCGGACCATGTCTCCTGTTTGGACACGCATGCCCACTCTTATATTGCAAAGAATTCTTCGGTGGTCCATGGCTCTGGCTGGTCCGCCCCAGGCTCAGGGTGGTGGGCGGGTTGTCTCTCTGAACACAACCCGCTTAATGTGAGTGTGCGGGTTCAGGTATTGTGACGCCACTTTGGGGGAAGTTTCTTCCTCTTTGAGTGACACAGGCAGTGGTGTAGTGGAGCAGGAACATTTACTGTGCCCCCTTTTCTTTTTTCACACTACACTGTAAACTGGCCTTGATCCTAGCTAGAAGTCAAACTTGGAAACCCTACACTGTGTCACAAACTGTGTGGTTGCGAACACCAAGGTGTTATGTTCCACTGGCCCCAATATGAAATTATTTATCTCCTTTCTAGGCTGCAGCACTGGAAAACATAACGCAACAACTATAAACATGTCTGAAAAAGCTTTGCATATAAGAGAGGCAAATTCGGTTCCTGTGCATTATTAAGTGAATTTGATCTCTAAACTTAAATGAACTCCATATAGTATGATTTTTTTTTTTGAAAAATGACAGTGTGGGATCTACTGTGGGCATATGCATGTTTATTTGTTAAAATACAAAGGTAAGTGCACAATAAATAATCTAAATGGATGTGAAAGATTCACATGAAATCACACATTTTCTGCATTGATTAACTTACCTAGCGCAAAAGCTTTTTATTATAAAAATATAGATAAAAACTTACTGTTAAAGTACAAAACCCAATAAAGTTACCCTTCATAAGAAACTGTTGTGTCCATTAAATGAGGCTGAGCAAAGTGCAGTAACCACTCAAGCAGATAATCAGATTTCTGCTCTTTGCATACCAACTTTTTAAAAATAACGTTTCTATGCGTAACTATTCCATAACAGCAGGAATACAGAGTATAAATAGTCAGCTGAGGCTGATTCTTATACTTGGGGTTCAGTAAACTCCGCAGGTTCGGGATCCCTAAGAGTTCAACATCTGATAACAAGCTGTCAGTGCGGTTACACTGTACACAAATACAGCTCGCCTCATTGGTCCATCGCTATCAGCCCCGCCCAGTTATCACTGCCACAAAGTTACTCTGATTGGCCTTCATTTGCTCTGCTCATGTCAGCATACCATGATGCAGGATCAGACGGCACACTGCATTCTGGGAGATGTTGTTTTTACTGTATGTTGCAACCTGAGCTTCTGAGCGCTACAAACTACAACTCCCAGTAGTCTTTGCGTCACTAGACAATCCCTCTTAATTTAAGTGCTGCGCTAGTGACCAGAGGGAGAGACAGCACAGCTATGAGTGAGGGAACGTAAGTATTATAGTTGTGTGTCTGTCTGATGTTTATGTCTAAAATAACTTATTTCAGTCGCTTACTTTTAATTATAAAACCAGGCTTTCTTACAGGTATGCAGACCACAACTCCTTTGGTCTCAAAATACTGTTATTTAGGCAATTTATGCAGTGAATGACATGGCTATGGGCTTTGTAAGGCACTGTATAATATGTCAGTGTTATAATAACACAAGATAAAAATAGAAATAAATATTATTTATTGAAATGCAACATGCAAGATCAAAAATAAAAATAAATACATCAAAATCCACTGAAATGGCTTACCTGTTATGTTATATTAAAAATAATATATGTCATCATCATAACCATTATTTTGATTGGGTATTGTTGTTCCCAACATGGGATATTTGTAGGCACCTCAAAACACATAAATTGGAAAAGATAAAATGTACAATATTACATGTACTTGTAAAATAACATAACAATGCTGTAGTAATATATCAAAGGTGGAAGTTGTGTAATTATAAGGGAGAGACATCCATATAAATAATAGGTAGTGGGTGTAACGCAATGTATTACGCTAAGGACGCTTCTTCAGGAGTGTTATAAAAATATGTTATGGGTTGGAGCATAGATAACTCTTAAAGCAGAACTAAATCTAAAACTCACTAACTTTCCGCAGATGCCAGAACAAGATGATGGCGGCACTTCCTCCACATTCTGGATTGGGGCCCGTGTTGTTATCTGCCTTCGTCCCCGGGACCCAATCCAGAAAAGCTCCGGAGAATTGTGGAGGAAGTGCCATCATCATCTTCTTCTGGCTTCTGTCTACATCACCCAATCACGTACAGTGCAGGTGTGAGATCAGGTGATGTAGCCTGCTGTAAATGATGAAAAAAAGCTCCTTCTGCACAGAAGGGGCAGCCAGAAGCCTCCAGGGATGTGTGACGTGAGTAATACCAGAAGATTTGCACTCCCATTCCGCTGTGGTAAAGACAGAAAAGGAGGGGCTTCACCTTTCTTTTTTTTAATAAAATGTTTTAAACCCCCCACCCCTAGAAGAGAAGGTAATTTTACCTTGCATAAAAGCGTTGTCTACCCTTTTGTGTAAAGTAAAAATTAATAGGTGGGCTTTATTGTACACTAGATAAACGATCTAGTGTAAAAGATCTATGAAGTGAGCCTCTAACTAAAAGATTGGACACACTCTTATCCTATCCTATTGAGACCTAGCTTATATACCGAAGGAAGAGCACACTTCACTTTTTGTATGAAAAACCTATGAGCCTCAAACCTCTTTCTTTCCTCTCTATTCATTTATACCTAAATACCATATAGAGGTGGCTCAACATATAAACACATTCATAGTGTTTAGCATAGCATATAGTGAGGAGGAGTAAAACCCTTTCTATAAAAGATTGGACACACTATTATCCTATCCTATTGAGACATAGCATATATACCGAAGGAAGAGCATAGTATTCTTGGAGCAGAAATATTGGGAAACAAATGATTGATCTGTCCATTCATCAAAAACCAACTGGCAGAGTTAGATAGTCAGTGCAAGAAAGCTAGCGGTATAGAAACAAGTGTGAACTGCTCCAAGTTCGGCTGGCTGCACCTCACTACTCACATGCTTTCATTTCTGCTTGAAGAAGCTAAAAAATTAGTGAAACGTGTTGAATTACCCCCCCCCCCCCCAAAATGCTGTTCTTTTGAATATTTATATGGATAGTATACATCAGTTCTGGTTTATTGCAAAGTTGTGTCTAGGTAATTTAATTTATGTTATATGTTGTTGTTTTATGTATTTGTTTTTATCCTGATGTAAATAAAGGAACTTGCATTTTATCCTGTTTTGTATTTTTGTGTTTTAAGATGCCTAAAAAAAATCCTAGTCAAACCTATGATAATCGGGATTGGCATAGAAAGAACCATAGTCGTGTTCTTAATGTATTTAATTGCCACTAGCTGATCAAAAACAAAACAACAAGATCAGACAAGGTTTACATTGATACATCTGTACCTAATGTTGGGATCTACTTACCGATGGTCACTGAGGCCCCTGGAGCTGTCAGTCAGTGTGTGTAGTAACCAAACAGGAGTTTATGCATTGCAGTGCTGAAGTTTATCACTTAAAAGAAACCTCTCGGGAGATAAATAGAAAGGCTGATATTGCTTTTCTGAACATAATAGTTCCATGTCCTTCATGCTTATTATCTTCAAATATGCATAATAATATATATGTAAAGCTAAACTTTCTATCTATCCATCAGGTGCCTGCGAAGAAGGGGGGGCCCTTATAAAACTGATCCAGCAACAGATCTCACACGTTGGCGCCTTACTTGCAAAGAGGGCAGGCAGACTTGGCACTATGTGGAAGAAGAAGAAGAAGAAGCAAGACCACAGAGTTTGCTGGAGGCACATTCATTAGGACTGACTACGGTAAATAGGCAAAGTGACATTCAACCTTATGACTGCTTAATAATACATCAGGTGATTTTGTCAGATTTCTATTAGATATGTTAGTTGTGAGAGAGATATGTAGTCTGCTATTTCTGAGCTGTTTCTGAAAATGCTAGATGCCTGGCTGTAATGTTAATGATTTGGTGGTAATGCTTTCCAAAACAATGGCCACACAGCCAGGCACTGTACCTACTAACTATAAGAGGATGCTATTAGAGAACTTACCCTTTGTGTATCTTTACTGCTGTAACACTGATCGACTGAGACAAAACTATCTCAAGAAGCTATTTTTTAAACTGAAATACACACATGGTGTCTGGGTTCTAACAACCATCCAACATTTATATTTTTTAACTTACTTAAATTTTTAACACCTAAGGGCAAAGTAAGGGAATAATTTGGGGTCACTATGTGCAGGAAATCTGTGTGCTTATTGTTTGCTACTTCTGTGTACAAGCTAAGTAACATATGTTTTGTTATTTTACACAGAGTAACCTTCTGAAGGAATTGCCCAAAGCCCGTTCTGCCCAGGATGGAGCTGATAATGGAATGACTTTTTATTCTGCTTTACAAGCTGAAGATGGACATTGGACTGGTGACTATGGTGGACCACTTTTCTTAATGCCAGGTGAGGATTACCAACTATTTTAGGCCAAGTTCAATCTGCTTTTTAATTTGCAAACTTGATGTAAATTCTGTGGTGCTTTCCAGGTCTCTTGATTGCATGTCATGTAACTCAAACTTCACTTCCTGAGGCCACAAAGAAGGAGATGGTGCGTTACCTGCGTTCTGTGCAGCTTCCAGATGGAGGATGGGGCCTGTAAGTCGACAGCCTAATTAAAACTACAGGATTAATGCTTTCATCTAACTTTTAGAATGTTTTTTTCTGGACTGCAGACATGGAAGAAGTGCTTTAGTGAAATATCTTTAGTCTTATAGAAATCATCCTAAAAGTAAGGGAGAAGAATTTTTGCATTACAATAATGGCCGTTTTAAAAAGACCCCCTTAGGATATAAATATGCTTATCTGTCATCTAAGGACTTGATTTATAAATTATTCCCATGTCAATTCGCTCATAATATTTGTTTATTTCCTATTGTGGCAGCTGTGCACTTTTGATAATTGGCTGCTAGATAGCAGAATGAGTCATTGTTTTAATAGGAACTAAAAGGAAAAGAGCTACAACTATCTGTCAGCGAATTTCAGAGGAATTGACAGGGGGAATAATTTATAAATAGAGCTGTAAGAGTTTTTTAAAAGGTGCCCATTATGCTACTGTTATCCTCATCCTTGCTTTACCATTTAGTGGGTCACTAGCTTAACACAAGTATGCACACTGTATTTTTCAACCTTTTTAACATGGGGGAACCCCTTAATATAACTTTCAGGTTCTCAGGGAAACCCATCTATAATTACTATATCTATAACTCATAATACATATTACTACTTATAGTATTGTGTTGGTCTGTGAAAGAATGCCTCTTGCATTGCTGGCCAGTGGAAAGTCTGTCACCCTTTTAGATCATTGGTGTCACCTAAACTGACCTGAGAGGCACAAATTGCAGGCTGGCAATGATAATCTGCTGTTTTTGAATGACCAGTCATGTCAACCTTTTACTGGTTGAAGTACTGCCTATTTGAGAGGTAGCAAAACCACTTGGTAAATGAGCTTGCACAGAAGACTGACAACACTTTCGATTTATGAGGCACTGATTTAGGACTAACTTACACAGAGAGCTATGGACCAGCTAGCTGCTAGCCAAATAGAGTTAAGAGGTTGGAACAGTTGGCAGCTAGTTGTTCAGTAGGTGCTCTGTTTAAATTGTCTCACGTATTGTCAGCCTGCAACCGGAAGTGCTGCTACAGGCATTTACTTAGGAAATCTACAGTGTAAA
Source organism: Pyxicephalus adspersus (assembly GCF_032062135.1). Classification (NCBI taxonomy): domain Eukaryota; kingdom Metazoa; phylum Chordata; class Amphibia; order Anura; family Pyxicephalidae; genus Pyxicephalus; species Pyxicephalus adspersus. The sequence goes on along the minus strand of NC_092864.1, from coordinate 53,207,669 downwards.
CTGTAAGGCATACATTCTAAAATTAAAAGTAGAGGTTACACACACTTTAAGGGGGGCTAAAAGCATATTTTTATGACAGTTGTATATTGTGTTTCGCTGGTTTGCTCAGACACTCTACATTCCAGTTGAGTATCTCAAGCAATTAATTCTCTTTCTTTCCTTCTTTCATTCAGGCATATTGAAGATAAGAGCACTGTCTTTGGCACAGCTCTCAGTTATACCTCCTTACGTCTTCTCGGAGTATCGCAGGATGATCCAGATCTGACTCGGGCCAGAAACAATCTTCATAGTAAAGGTACATTGTATGCAGAAAATGTTCTCTATTAGCACAGCTACCAAGCTACATTTATGAGTTTTTCTGAATTTCCAAACAGAAGACTCATTCAGCAATAGAGGTCTCTTAGAGCTTCTCGGCTTTAATTGAACTTGGCAGGTGTTCACATACAGTACTAAATACAGGTGACATTCTGATATAAGGGAACATTATGATATAGGACTGTTTAAAAGAGGAAATCTGTTAAAGCACTGAAGAATCATAAAAATCCTTACTGAGAAAAAAAAAGACAAGGGCTGGTGCTGGTGCAGTCAGATCAAGTCAGATCTGGTGCAAGTATACAAGTAGTAGTAGTTTTACATTTAGTAGTAGTTTACATTTAGTAGCACCATGCTGGTGTCAGGTCTATGACTTAGAATGTTATTGGAGAGAGCCTGCAACGTCACAGTTATACTCCTGGTCAGAGGTAATGGGAAATTGACTGAAAATTGCCATGGTAAACTCTAAAAAGACTTGGTTTTCTTTTTTCATGTAGTTTTCTTTAGGTGAATATTTGATCTGCCATTTTTACCCAGATTTCAGCTAAATGGCTGTTCTGGTGACCCAGAGCCTTTGGCAGGTTGCCAAAACACATTTGTGTACCCTTACCATCTTACCTGGTCTCACTTTTTTCTGTCTCAGGTGGTGCTATTGGAATTCCTTCCTGGGGAAAGTTCTGGCTAGCTGTGCTTAATGTCTATAGTTGGGAGGGGATGAACACATTGTTTCCAGAGATGTGGTGAGTTATTTTGTTGTTGTTTTTTTTTTCTTGCATGATATAGTGGTTCTGTTCTTCAACATTTTTCTTTTTGTCTTAACATAACAGAATGTATAAACTTGAAATAGGATGGCAGATACATTTGTGTTTTTATGCATCCTTTTAGGTTGGCTCCATGTTTTATTTCTTATTCCTTTTTCCAAGTATTTTATAATATAAAACACACTTCATCTTACCATTATTTGCTTTTTGAGCTCTGCCAGTCATTAGTCTTCCAGTAATGAGATAGGTGTGATAAATATATATCCATCCAGACACCAATAAATGACATTGGCATTTTCAGTGTAAATATGTCACAGATTAAAACAGTTGTTGCTGTACATCTTACATTAAGCTACGTACACACG
>NC_092864.1:53144535-53204740 GCF_032062135.1 Pyxicephalus adspersus | reverse complement strand
TCCAGCGACTTTCCTCGTTCGTCGGCGTCGTTGGTTACTTTTTTACGAACGATTTTTTGCCCAATCGATTGTTCGATTGGAACGATAAAAATTGGAAGTGTGTACGCACCTTTAGGGTAAATTTTAGGTGTTAGGTTAAAGGCTAAGGTTAAGTGTTAGGAAATGGATAAAGAATGTTGATATTTGTTGCAATATCTATTTAATATTTTTTTTGTATAATAAACTACCTATCTATCTATCTCTTCTCCCCCTGTGTCACTGTCTGTATTTGTCTGTCATTTGCAGCCCCTATTTATTGTACAGCGCTGCGTAATATGTTGGCACTATAAAAATCCTGTTTATTATTATTAATAATAAAAAAATAATAGTAATAATAATATCTATCACATTGTGTGTGTGGTGGGTAAAACTGGTAGCTAAAAAAATGCAGCAGCTGAGAAGAGCCTAACTGACCACAATGGAACAATCTTTTGGTGTAAATGAAAAATAAAAATCCTTTTTGTGTTTTCTTCCAAAAATGTGCTTGTTGATTTCACTTTTTTTAAAATGCGTTTTTCAGGCTTTTACCACAATGGTTCCCAGCTCACCCCAGCACCCTGTGGTGTCACTGCAGACAGGTTTACCTACCCATGAGTTATTGTTATGCCACAAGGTTGACTGCTTGTGAGGATGAATTGATTCGCAGCTTGAGACAAGTAAGTAGAGGACTTTGCATTTTTATTTATTTTTTAAAAACTGTTTTGCTAACAAGTATACTAAGGCTGGGTACACACATGCAATATTTCTCGTCCGATAATCGGCTCAGGGCCAATATCGCCTGAGAATCTGGCTTTTGTACAGCGCTCGTTGTCCATCATTGGAACAACCGTCCTGGCGGATCCACGGACGATGGACGACAAACGATCGTAATGCAAGTGAAGGGGGAGAGAGTGCAGTGGGGTGCCGTTCTGTCGTTCTCCCCCTCCTCTCTCCATAAAGTAGAACCGTGCTGTAAGTACAGCACTCGTTCATGCATCGTGCAGTTGTTGGAAAGGATCATGAAAGATCCTTTCCAACAACAATTATTGCACGTGTGTACTTACTCTTGGTTCTCCTTGACCAGTATGCAGGGTTTGTGCAGTTATATTTGTTTTTGGTTTGCTAAATATTGTTTTCTTGCAGGAACTCTATGTGCAAGACTACAACAGTATTAACTGGCCAGCACAGAGGAATAATGTTGCCCCTTGTGATATGTACACACCTCACAGTACACTGCTGAATTTTGCTTATGGTAAGAGGCCTACCTAAGAGCTGAGCTCTGATATATCTGATTCATTTTCTTGTGTTAAACCTTGTGTTAAACCTATATTTTTACAATTAGGTCTATAAATATTTGGACAGATAAAACTTTTTTTCTCATTTTGATTCTGTACATTTCCACAATTAATTTTAAATGAAACAACTCAGATGCAGTTGAACTGCAGACTTTCAGCTTTAATTCAGTGGGTTGAACAAAAAGATTGCATACAGAGCATTAAAAAGGAGGAAACCCAGCATCTGGTGATGTCCATGAATTCAAGACTAGTATTGAGATTTTAATGTTTGTTGACTGTTCATCCATGGATATTCTGCTAAACTGGAGGAAAAAGATTAAAAGAAATTGGTTGTATCAAGTGACTTTGCACTAAAACATACCCCGTTATGATGTTTTTGTCTTTTAATAAAATAATCACACAATAAATCACACAATAAAATAATAAGTACATATTCTTTTCTATTCTTTTTACATACATTTGTTAACAATCCATGACCTCCCAACTTAATTGTAATTGCTTGTCTGAAACCTTTTTGCAACTGTGAAATGTCAACTTTGTGCCAACTTTTAGTTTTAGTTTTGTAAATTATTTTAGCTCTTTCACTTAAATGCACACTCTTACTCTATCGAAAGCTAAAAAAAAATTGACTTGAATTGACTCATTTACACTTTATTGATTTTAAACAATAAATACAGGACTGTAGGATCATGTTCAAATTGGAAAAACATATATAAATCAAAGAGAATATTAGTTTTGTGTGCTTAAGTCGGAAAAAGAGAATTGGTGATTGGCTGTTATGTGTAAGAACATTTTAGATGTTATTTATATGTCTTTTAATTTTTCAGTTCTGCTAAATATATATGAATCATTCCACATTTCTGCCCTACGTCGCCATGCAGTACGTGAACTGTATGACCACATTATAGCTGATGATCGCTTCACTAAATGTATCAGCATTGGTCCGGTAAGAATTCAACGTTTTAGTTGATTTAGTAGATAAAGTCAATACTGATAGCACATAAATTACTATATTTATTTATTTGAACTAAGTAACTAGTTTTAATAGATGTGTTTATAAGCCCGACCCTTGTGCTTCACAGATCTCAAAGGTGATTAATATGCTGGTACGTTGGCATGTGGATGGAATTGAGTCAACTGCGTTCAAGGAGCATGTAGACCGTATACCTGATTACCTTTGGTGAGAATATCTTCAACTAATAGACAAATGTTTGCAGTAGGTGACTCTTTTGGGAATAGATTCAGATTTAAATGATTGTTCCTGCATACTCATAATTAGTTAACACCTCATAACACTAAAGAGATACGCTGTGATATTTAACATATGTCTTGAGCATAAGATGTAGCCTGCAAGGCTAATGAAACATAATATGCTCTTTATGCCTGATTAGATCTTTGAAGTCCTTTATTTTTTTCTCATTTGATGCACTGCTTTACTTACAGTATTTTCTTTTCACAGGTTGGGTCTAGATGGGATGAAAATGCAGGTAAGTATTCTGTTTTATTCTGTTTGTTTGTGTAGGGCACTTTGAACATCACATGTCAATGTTGCAGACAATTTGCTTCAGACATGTTGTTTTTGGCAGTGCAGTGAGCAAGACTTTAGTTGTCCACAGAAGCCAATCTTATTAAATTTAGCTGGAAAGGGCTGACTTTGACCTGAAGTGGTAAGAACTAAGCACCTAAGTAATACAGCCTAATTGAGGACTCACCGCATCTTGTGATTGGGCAATAAAGAACCTAAAGCACAACAAGAACAGAAACCAGTTGAGCTCTGATAGGCTTCAACTGTTATTATATACAATATACTATTATATATTACAGGGTAAAGACAGATGAGTATAAGAGTGTATAATAAGTGACGTAAATGGTTGAAATTTTTTAACTTTTTTTTCCTTGTTACACAGGGAACAAATGGCTCTCAGCTATGGGACACAGCCTTTGCTATACAGGCATTTCTGGAGGTATACAGACTGTAGTGACTCTTGAATTTTTTTTTATTTTGAGAATATTGGTTAAAAAAAATGGAACCTCTGTCTGGGTTCTTTTCCTTTGTGTCCCTTTTGGCAAGTTTTTGCACTGCTTTCTGTCTTGTCACGCATATTGGGCTTGTGGAGTGGAGGTGTCTCCAGTGGGAACACAGATAGGAATACTAACTCAATGCTTTTAACCCTTCTTCATGCCAATGAAAAGTTGATTTTACAATTTCTGTTGGGGAAACTCTAGGGGTGTTAACATGTAGGTGGAAGGTCAGCAGACATCTCTTTACCATTGACAGCAGTACATGCCTGACAGAGGTTCCAACTTTTTTTTACTCTGCCTAAATATATGTGTGTATCTGTGTTTGTGTGTGTGTGAGAGTGTATATGTATGTGTATATATATATATATTTAAATATATATGTATATATATTTAAATATATATGTGTGTGTATATAAATATATATATACATACATACATACATACACAGGGTGTCCCAAAAGTCACTATACATTTTTAATGAATTTCTAAAAATTTTACAAGAAACTAACTCATATTTTTAGCATCAACAAATGAGTTGTTGCAGTTTTACTTGCTAGGCCTGCCATCACGTTCAAACCCCTTGAAGACTAGTTGTATACCTCCACATGAGCACCTCCATTTTCAACAACTTTCAGCCACCTTCGGACTCAGGCCTCTCTGATGTTTTGCGGCATCTCTTCCCCGACCTCGCTACAGGCTGTGCGGATTCTTTCCTCAAGCTGTGACAGGTTACAGGGCTTAGTGGCATACAGCTTGCTTTTGATATAGCCCCACAAAAAATAGTCACAAGGTGTAAGGTCAGTGGAGTGCAGAGCCCATTCAAGGGGACCCCTTTGACTGATCCATTGGTCAGGAAACTTGATGTTCAGGAAATCTCTGACTAACCTGGCAAAGTGGGGTGGGACTCTGTCTTGCTGAAAAAAGACATTAGCAAGGTCACTCCCTGCCTGAAGTTGTGGCACAGCGCACTCCTGCAGCATCTCCAGGTAATTTTCTTCCCTGTAACGGTTGTTGTGTTACCCGATGCAACACGTAAGAAAATTGGTCAAATCAGCCCAGTGCTAGACATTGCACACCAATTCCAATTCTAAACCACCAGCTTGGGAGGATCTCGTTCATGCCCGAGAATTTCTGCTGGGTTTGATTTTCCTCAGATTCGAACATTTGCGTCGGTTAACCAGACCAGACCAGAGAGATGAAAGATAGACTCGTCGCTGAACCATAAGCTTCCTAAGAGCTGAGGGTTGTTTTCGTAATGGAGTAGGAGTAATTTCCACACTAGCATCATAATATTCCGCTTGAAGTTTTTGAACAACATGAAGTCGGTATGGGTAGAGCTTTATCACGCTCCGAAGCATGCGCTGAATTGAGCTTTCGGTGATGCTGAGTTCCAGTGCAGCCCTCCAGATGGACTTTCTTTGGCTTTGCATGAACAGCTGCTCCAGGAGTTCAGTGTTTTCATTCTTAAGAATTTGTCTTGAGAAACTTGCCATGGATAACGTAATTGTGTTAAGTGCTGGGGCAGTGTGACGGGCGTAAAGCTTCTCAAACTCTCAAGGAACTGTAGTTGGGGGACTGAAAAACATCCTGCCAAGTGGCAATTTTTAAACGCTTCTCCAATGTCAATTGGGGAGCCATGGTTAAGAGAACGATATGCTTACAAAAACTGCAAAGCCTAGGTAGTCATATACTGATGGCCTCAAGTCTCTCCGAATGATACCTGAAACCAAATAGAAAAAAGGAAGTGTGTAGTGACTTTTGGGACATCTTGTCTATAAATGTATTTATTATATATATATATATATATATATATATATATATATAATAAATATAAGTATACATAATATATTTATATTTATATTTTTTGTCATGTTTTATACAATTTAAAAATTGTACCTAAAGCATTTATTCCTAAAATTTGCAGGCGGGAGCTCACAAAAAGAAGCAGTTTCAAAAAGTTCTGGAGAGTGCACATGAATTTCTACGTGTTTCACAGGTGCAGTACATGCATACACACTTGGTGGAGTTGGTGAAAATAGGTGATAAAGTTTAAATGTGAAGTGAAGGTGTAGGTGATACCAACATACCAATTAGTGATGCATTGTTTTGAAAAGATTACTTGATGGTTTACCAGTTGTGTACACATTTATTTATTTAAAGTAATGTAAATGCAAAGTTTGGTCCCTCATTAGTGCCGTGTCTGGGTGTAGGGACGTCTAATTTAGTGCTGCACTGGCTGGTACCCAACAGCCTACTCATGCTAATATCATACTTGTAGACTCCACATCTGGATCCTGGGAGGACCTTTCTGTGGGACAGCCAATAATAAGTGACAATGTCACACAGGACATGACGTGCATCATGTCATCTTGCAATTGCGTAGTAATTGACTTCCCAGGTTCAGAAACTGGGTTGTTAACTATTTAAACCTTATTTTAACCTAAAACCAAAACTGCAGTATTGTGCAGTCTACAGATGTGGAGTCAATAAAGGACATTTTGGTAAGTACGGCTTAAGGTAATTGTAGCTCTATGCTTGAATCAAGATGAATAAAACCTACAAAAGTTCTAAAAATGTAACTGTTAGTGCAAATAAAAAAAAAAAAAAAAAAAAAACTTAATTCTGTTCTTACTTTGTGACAAAGGCATGTAGAAAATCTGTACAAGTAAAAAAAAAAAAAAAAAAAAAAAAAAAAGGATCACAGACTGTACTTAACTCTGTTGTTGTAGCAAGTACACAAAAAAGGCATTAACAATTCATGGTGTTGAACAAAGGCAGACATGTTTGAGGACCAGGCTTTGTAACAACCATGTTTTAGATACAATAGAGAAATTAGTGTAGACATTAAGGGCTTGTTTATATTCTATGGTGCCAGACACCTGTGAACCAGTGCAGTTACTGCTTCGCATGCGCAGCCATACACTACATGCTACAAGCAACATCTGTCACAATAGAGAAGTCATAATGCTCAATGGCTGCTTTATCTGCCTGATGCAGCCACATCTAAGGACTGGTAAGCTGCAATATATTACATTTTTGTTCCTGGGTTTAGATATGCTTTAAAAATGAGCTTAAAGTAACCCTAAAGTAAAAAAAAAATAAAATAAAAAAAAAAATATATATATATAAAGATTTATACATTGTCTTTTTTTCTTGCAGATACCAGATAATCCGCCAGAGTATAAAAAGTACTACAGACAAATGAACAAGGTGATGTGCATTGCCTGTGGGGCTTATAGTTGTGGTTGATACTGTAAAATGATAATAAATAACAATAAGCAATTGTTTTATTATTGTTCTATAGAGCAGGTAAGGTTTAAAACCTCCAAGTACTTCTTGCATGCTGACTGTACCCCACTAGACAGATTCCCCCTCCCATTCTCTCCTAAAAACACAACAAGAAATGTGAGGAAATCTCTGAAAAGTAGCCAAGATTTTCATCCCAGAGAGTAGTCACCAGAACAGGTATCCTCACTGGAGTTTTTTTCCTCCCCTTTTGCACTGATAACAACTCAAAAATGGTACTTTACATACATAGCCATATTCCTGTACCTCCCTCTGTGAACATTCTTCATATTATGAGAGTTTTACGTGAGTTCATTGAATGACCTTGTATTCTACTACTAAAGAAATACTATTAAATGACCAGTAAGCCCAACATGAAAATAGTTTTACTAAACATATCTACTCATGCCATTTTGAAATAGTGTAATGTGTATTGTATGTATGCAAAATTATAGTATGTTATTATATATATAATAAGAAAACTATAAAAGAACGAGCATTTAAAAATGTGAATGCCATATTAAAGTGTGCTTACAATAAACATTTTACATGGATCTGAACCTTCTAGGTAGTCTTTCAAAAATCTATATCTTTGTTGAACATCTATGATCAAGGATTGTTTTTGGGTCCAACTGGCTTTATTCTATTTACTGATGTCACGCCCTGGGTAAATGCAGTAATTGATTTCCACCAGGGAATTTTAAGGGAATGTCAGATTCCCTGTTTTCCAAATAGAGCCCTTAGAGTTGACATCGTTCTGGCTTATTCTTCTAGAAATAAGGCATTACACATAGATCATGTGTATTTGGATCTGATGAGGTTATAGCTTTCTGCATCATGAATTAGTTTAGAAGTAGGTACTAGTTTAGAAAGGTTAGCCATCAGAAATAATGTATTCCAGTAAAAATACACAGCTAATTTTAGTATAGTATATACAAAATGCCCAGACCAGTTTCTGGGTTTTAGTTCAATATACAGGAACCCTCACGGTTTCTGGTAAGTCTTTACTGCTTGTTGGCCAGAAGCTGATAGAATAAAGTATATGTTGCACTGTGCTTTACCATACAGATAAGAGAAACATTATCAGAAGAACCAAGAGGGGAGATTGCTGTTACAAAGCAGACAAGAGGAATTATACATAAAGAATTTTTAGAATGAATTCCTATACAAAAAAATAATTTATCCAGCAGTAGATGATAGCCATAGAATATCCATCTCAGTGTAATGAGGCTACAACAGATCAGTGGCATTACATACATTCAGCAGTTCAATAACAACTGAAATTCTGTGCATTGTTTAAAGCATTGACTCTATATATGTTTTTGTATCACAGGGAGGGTTTCCATTTAGCACTCGTGACTGTGGTTGGATTGTGGCAGACTGTACAGCTGAAGGACTAAAATCTGTTATGCTACTTCAAGAAAACTGCTCATTCCTATCTGATCACATTCCAAGGGACAGATTACGGCAGGCCGTAGATGTGGTAAGAAGCTTTGGGGGCAGAAATACATAAACAATTTGACTGAACCACTAAGAATAGGGAAAAACACTTTTTTATTTTGTTAAAGCACACATACAATACTGGGAACATTTTGGTGGCTGGCTTATGTGACCTGAAAATGCCAATACCTGGTTGCAATCGAAAGAGATAAACAGCAAGTACAGTCAGATCTACCAGATCTATGTGTTCTAGTGTACTGATTTTTTTACATTAGAATACTTTTGATTAGCTTTAGGATTATGATAAGTGAACCAATCATCTACACAAATTAGCACTAAACAAATACTGGGTAGTAGCCGAGGCTGTCTGTTTTAGCCAAGACCAGTTTGAAGTCACTGGCTAATGATAAATGGATGTATATATTTTTCTGTTTTATGTATAAACCAATACAATCACTAATGATCTATCAATATCACAGCTTCTAAGCATGAGAAATTCTGATGGAGGGTTTGCTACATATGAAACAAAACGTGGTGGCCGTCTTCTTGAACTTCTGAATCCTTCTGAAGTGTTTGGTAAGTAGATGATCTAAATAAAAGTATCCAGCAATCTAATAACACATATATGGAACAATGAAAGAAAACATATTATGGAAGACAGATAGTATAATATGGATGAACTGGTACTTAATTTTGGTGAACTGGCAACTTGCATATCTATAGATTGTCATGTTTTTAGGTTCTATTTGGTCTTGTAAGTCTTTTTTTCAATGTTAATTCAGATCGGCCTCTAGTGGAAATTATAGAAATCTCTAAAACAATGCCAAAAACACAGAAAAGTAAATTAAACCGTAAAAAAAAATAAAGTAGGTGTGCACTTGAAATACACTACACATTTCTTAAACCAAGCTTGCAAACATTATTTTCCAAATGTTTAGTGTGAACATATTCTCACATTGTTGTATGAATAACATTTATTTCAGGGGATATCATGATTGATTACACATATGTGGAGTGCACATCTGCTGTGATGCAAGCCTTAAAGCATTATCAAGCTTGGGATCCTGACTACCGAGCAGATGAAATCAGGTAAACAATTACATAGGGGCACATTTTGCCCATACGTATGCCATAATGTTGCTAAAAAAAAAACAAGCTTTGTACTTGTAGTAGAACCTACTCATGTGAGCAGTCAAGTTTACATGTTCACTTCCAGACACAGAGCTCTTTTTGCACTATTAGTTACATAGTTATTAAACAAGGAACACAGGAAATGAGTGATAAGTAGTTTCCTCTTCTACTCACTTAATACATAAATTAGTGTTGTTTACAATGCACACGGACATTGTCATGTTAACAGTAATACTTCCAATTGTGGTCCTTCTTCTGTTAGTGATTGTAATCCCGCATCTTGTACTCTATGTTGTAGTTTATATACTCCAAGTTGCTCCAATGTGCACCCTGTGCTGTACATGACATACTTTCCCACTGCCTCTTTATGACTCTTTATACTGTGTTTCAAATTACATAATCTGCACCACTTCACTTTCTACACTGTGGTGTAAAGGACATTCCCCATACTGTTCAGTTGGACATGACATACTTCAAGCTGTCTAATTCTGTACAGTGCTTCATATATTTACCACCTATGATGCCAAGGTAATTCGAGGAACCCTGGGTTCTTAGTCCATATATTGATCTTGGGCTAGTCACATCTCTCATGTTATGTTACCTGGCTTTGGGGGTTGTAGAATAGCTTTGAAGACAGTAAAGATCTAATAGTTATATCATGTTTTAATGCATTTTTGTGTAAAAAAACTTCACCATATATTTTGCTTTAATAGTTATTTTACTCTTTTTAGTGAGACTCTTCAGCGTAGTCTGGATTATTGTCGCTCAGTACAGAGAGAAGACGGCTCCTGGGAAGGGTACTACATACTATACTATATATTCTAGGAACAAAATTAACCTATATTGTTGGCACCTGTTTGCATTTCTCCTATAGATGACTCTTTTTATTTAATAAATCGGGAATCCAAATGGGAGAAACCTAGTAGTGAAAATAATAGGGGGAGTAGATTTTCGTCATGTTTTCTGCCATCTTTCTAATTTTTGAGGGTCTTATTTAGTTAGAAACTATGCAGTATGAGATTTGTCACTGCATGGACAACTGTTGTCTTCCCTGCAGCTTGAAGCATCTCTTTGATCACTTCCACAAAAGTTAGTCAAAAAAGAAAGGGCCACTCTTACAGCTTTGTGAAAGTAGTCTCATACTGTCTTTTTTTTGCAGGTCTTGGGGTGTTTGCTTTACATATGGCATTTGGTTTGGACTGGAGGCCTTTGCTTGTATGGGATATAAATACTCTGATGGGTAAGTCTTGATTGGATAATAAAGTCAGACAGTTGGACAAACTTTTTTCTCAAAATGTATGTATTAATAAAATAGAACATTACCAATAAAAAATTCATAATATTGCATAGTAAATATGTATTAAATGTAAAAAATATACACAAGTCCAACTAAAGCTACAATTGAATGGGACAAATTCTAATAACAGTTAATAGGTGCAAACAAAGTGTGTGTAAGCAAGTAAGTGGTGGACAGAATATCAGTCTTATAAGCCAAATGAACTTGTAATATGCACTACAGCTCATTACACGATGTTTTATATTTCATGTCCTATCACCCAACTTTTCTGTATTTGTTCAGGTGCCCAGAGATCAGAAAGGCCTGTGATTTTCTGCTGTCACATCAAATGGAGGATGGGGGTTGGGGAGAAGATTTTGAATCTTGTGAAGAAAGGAGATATGTTCAGAGTGCAAACTCTCAAATACACAATACATGCTGGGCTTTGATGGGGCTGATGGCTGTAAGGTAGGTTTATGTCAAAGCGAAACATAAGTAAAAAAAAAAAAAAAAAAAATCAAACTTGTTTTTAATCCCGCAGATACCTTGATGGTGCTAGACCTTTCCTTGATGCGGTCCTGCACTGTCCTGAAAATCTTCTTCATCCCAGTGCCATCTTCGGTCTTCCCTTCTTGTCTTGCTACATCACCTGATCTCGCACAGCACAGGTGTGAGATCAGGTGACGTAGCCTGCTGTTAAGGGGGGGTAGGGGAAGAGCGCATGCATGAGATCGGCATCTTTCCCCTTAGTGGACAAAATGCCCCTTCTGGGCATGGCCTAAGGGGGTGATGCTGCACTCTTTTTTAAAAAATAAAACAAAAAAAAAAAAAGGTGTTGCACTTAAAAAAAATAAATTACATTTTTACTTTATATATAAGGGTTGTCTACTCTTTTATGTAAAGTAAAAAGTTACTATATGTGTAAAGGCCTATGTTTCCCTCATTTATAGAGGTTAAACCAAATTTACAAAATTCATGATGCCATTGCTAATTAATCACTATAGGAGGTTCATCGAGTTTGACTTTTTTATTTAGGTTTGAGTCAGGAAATTTAAAAATTCTGTGCATGGCCATTGGGTTACTTACAATATCTGCAGCCAGAGAAGATTTTAGTGTTACAATGTAAAATAACAAAATATGCAAATACAATACAATGCAAAATAAACCAGATCATTCAAAACTTGGCAGGAACATGTAAAATTGCTTGATTATTTAATTGCTGTACCTACTGATTCCTCTAAGGTGACAGATTTCTTGGTAGAGCATTCATATACAATTAGACAGTATTTTAAGCACAATATTTAAAGCCCAATTCTGAGCTAAAACATTCTTTTTATTTAATTGTCCCTCGGGAGGAAAATGCAGATTTTGCTGCAATACTCCTTATTGTTCGGGCCCTTTTCCTCACAGTACCCTTTCTAAGATATTCACATCATCCATGAGACTGAATATATTCTTGCAATGCAGAGTTTTGGGCCACAGTGGTGCCCTGAGTGTAAAAAAATGTAATCATGGAGGCCACAACATTGCCCTGCACACACAGTGCAATGCTGCAGAGAACAATTTGAGTGACAAATTTTCTATTCGAACCCAGTGTGAAAGAATGTAAAGTTTGGGGGGGAATCTGTGGTGAAAACCTTTATAAAAAGACCCCATTGTGTTTATGTGCACTATAAAGATTGGAAAAACAATTATGGCAACAATGTTTTGATTTAGGCATAAATGCATGTTTTAGTATATGTTAATAATAAAAGGGAAATGCTGTTAATAAAGTGATTAATATTCATATTTCTGTAATATCACACAGGTTTCCAGATGTTAATGTTTTGGAGAGTGGCATTAAACTGCTCCTGGAAAAACAACTCAGTAATGGAGACTGGCCTCAGGTAATCACATATGTACGATATACATCATTAATATTTAGCCTACTCAATCCAGGAAAAACGTTACAGCACAATTTATATTTAAAGCTTGACTGAACATAATTTGTGTTTTTTCAGTTAGTAATTCAACTGAAAATATAAATGCCTTTTGACTTTGAAGAAATCCATTTCAGGATTGCTGGATCACCCAGCTTCACTGATGAAAGTGTATCCTCTCTAGTCTTGGAGAGCTTTAATAATTCAGACCACCACTTAGATTGTAAGCTCTTCTGGGCAGGGTCCTCTCCTCCTCCTGTGTCACTGTCTTTTATCTGTCTGTCATTTGCAACCCCTATATATTGTACAGCGCTGCGTAATATGTTGGTGCTATATAAATCCTTTTTATTAAATGTTGTCAAAATGAAAATCATCTATAACCGATTGTTTTACTTATTTCCATATTTTTTGTTTCTTTCTAGGAGAATATATCAGGTGTGTTTAACAAAAGTTGTGCTATTAGCTACACCTCCTATCGGAATGTTTTTCCAATATGGACACTTGGACGTTTTTCCCGTCTTCATCCAAGCAGCCCTCTAGCTGGCATCCATAAGACCAGATAGATATGGCTGATCCCCAGCAACTGAATGAACAGGACCAGCTACCCCTTATAAAAGCTGTCTACCTCCCAAGAACACCATCTAAAATGGTTAATTCATTAATCTGTAATGATTTTTTTTTAAATCAGACCTAACAGTATTTTAGATACAATTTTTGCTATTAGTTTGTTCAATATTGCAAAGTGAATTCCAAGAAAAAAAGAAAAAAAAACACGCTCATAAATTTGAAATGAAAAATCTGTGTGCTTTATGGTTTTGGGAAACAAAATAGATAAGTGTAGCCAATAAAGCCTTAATGTTTATTTTGTGTTTGAGCAACTGCATTTCAGTTTAATTTGAACATTCAAATAAAATTAACGCTGTGGGTAGCTGATTTGTAGATTGTGAGCTCCACTGTGATACCGTCGCAGCTACAACCATACAAAGAAACAGCAACATAACATGATACTGTGTGAGCTCAGTTATGATTGTTTTCTGACTGTAAAAATAAATGACATGAAACTTGTTAAATAATTTTAAAATATACTTTATTATTCTCTAATTATATTCAAGCAACCAAGGTTGCTTATTTACATAAAAACATACTGTAGGTGACCTAGCCATGGCAATGTACCTACTTAATTGTTGAAGTAATAAGTACATAAGTACAAATGACACTACTGCTTTTTATCTTAAAAAAAAATAAAGATTTTTTTTTTTTTACAAAAATGACCTTGTTTTTTTTGCATTCATTTTATCTACATTCATAAATATTACAATGGCTAGCTTACAAGGACTGTAGTAGGCAAAAGTAGAAGTAAGAATCACAGTTCTTCTAAATGCAGTGCATAAGCATGAAAAAGCACAACTTAGTGACCATTTGATTTAGTCCAACCATACTGTAACATATTTCTAACAGGTTTCTCACAAAGCAGACCTAAAATATTTAACAACTAATTACCCAGAGTGTTACTTTTGAAGATACCAGTCTGCAAGCCTGAATAACTTGCAGAATAGGAGAATTATGGGGTATTTTAATTGAATTTCCACTTTCTGGCCAGATAGGTAGACAGGGCCATCTAGCAGGCTGTGTACACCATTGGTAATAATGATCTGTAAGAAAACTTACCCCTCCCTAACCAAAGCACTGAACAAACATCAAAGGGACGGATAATATATATTAGTTTTTAAGGATAATTATACTATCAAATAAAGTACAGGTATCCTTTAAGGTAACTGCGCCTGTGGTAAACATGGAAGCAAACAATATCATTCTTCTAAAAGTATTCATTGCTTGCCTAAAATGCTATTAAATATGTGTTTTTTGCTAGTCTTAGAACTGCTATAGCAACTGCTGGTGACTTAGTGCCTTTGAATTAGACAAACCAGTATTATGTGAGGTGCCTGTCATCACCTGCACAATATAGCAGGTTTACAACAGGTCCAGGTATCTGAATCGTACAGATATGAACAAAAATGCTACTGTATTATGATTGATATTATAGCACAGTACCCATTATCTGAAGATTACCACTATTATGGTACATGTTTCTATATCTCCAGAAACAACATGAGATAAAATGATGGTTCTGTCACTAGTGATCAAAGTGGGCTGTTGTTAGTGGCTTTAATGCAGATCCAGTCGCTTTATTTATCGCCCATAAAACTTCATTTTCTTTTTCAAACATCTGTGAGCATAAAAAACAACAATTCAATGGTATACTAATGAAGGTTTGTAATATACATAAAACCAACAAGTTTACAAAAATAAGCTGTACAAAATACCTTCTGAGAATATAGAGTTAAAAGGCTTTTTTGATCTAAGTTAATGTGCAAAACAGAAGAAAGAGGGACCAGAATAACAGTTTGCGTTGTGTATAGCATACAATTCAGTTTGAAACAATGCATTGCAAGATATTCTGAATAACAACCCACCTAACCTTCCCGAATATAAAATGGTGCATATACCTTTTTTGGAGCATGCTGCAGCTTTAGTAGCCCTGATTTCAAGATCTGGGCATGAGAACATTTCTGATGATTAAGGAAAAAACCCCAAAACACTTAAAAAATTCCAGGATGTGGCATTTTCCCATATTTATGTGTAAATGCACAAACCTGTCTCCAGTCTTCCAGTCTGTCATGAGTGTAGCCAAGAAGATGACAAAGTCCATGTACTGCTGTTACCTGACAGAGAGAACATCCAAGAAGTATATGTTTTATGTGGCGTTTTCACCATTCCAAATTACATTTAGTAAGATTTTGTATGCTATACTACTTATACAGTAGCTATCAAGCGTAAATGCATGGAGTGTTGCCTAAAAAGCAGTAAAAGCATGTCAAAGAAAGGCCTCATTTACCTCTTTCTATTTAGGCATTGTAGATTAATTCAACTTATGCAGCCAGCATATCTAAGGTCTGGTACAGTGTGTGTGTGTGTGTGTGTGTGTGTGTGTGTGTGTGTTATTAAAGACAACAAAAAACAAAGTTTACAATGTAGTCCTTGTTAAAGGCGACATGGAGAAAGTGGTTCAGGAGAAGAAAAAGTGTAACTAGCAGATAACAACAAAAAGAAAATATGCATCTTCCATTCCATTTTTAAAGTAGTATTGCAATATATGTATTTTGTGCATTTAGATTCACTTTAAATCAAATTGGGAAAATGGAGGAATGTGTGTGGCTATTGGGGAAATACCTTTTAGATAATACAATTACTGATTTGGCTGCCTACATAATAATAATAATATGTACTGCCTACATAATAATAATAACATTATCATATTATTAATAATATGATAATGTCATTCTATGTGGGTTAATACACCTAAATAACTGTTATGTCCAAGGTTTTGCTGGGAATTTTTTATTTAGTTATATGAATAATACAAAGCAGAGGTTTACCAAAGTGAAACAATTTAAGTTTTATAGATATGTATTGATACAGTATGCGTTAAGATTAATCACCTATACATGAAATACAATTTACCGTTAGGACGCTGTGGAAATCCTCTTGCGTTTGTTGACATTGTCGATAAATAAACTCAACACCGAGGTAAATGTCCCCCAGATTATATTCATCTTGAAATAATGGCTTGGGTAAAAATCCGGGATGAAGATCCTACATGTGTAACAAAATACATAACAAATAGTAAAATATGACAATAGTGTTGCTAGGATTGTGGAATTGTTCTTTTTTGTACCTCGTGAAATGGAAATGACAGTACATCTGTTGCTGTGTCCTTTTCTCTGTATCTTTTATTCAGTTGTCTAATCTTGGCATCATTGATACATATCACCCCTACATCAAAATTCCCCACTCTGAGACAACTTCTGGAAATCTCAAGATTCTTCCGTAGTAGAGCTCTGCGAAGATTGACCACATGCTGCAGGTTCCTAATGAGCAGAGACATTATTCTGCAGAAAAACAAAAAAGCAATCGTAAAAATGATCAGACTACATATGTACTAAGAAGATTAAAACAGGAATTTAAATGCTATAGGCAAAAATACCTTCTTGGCCCTTTGTTCGATTTTTTCCTTGACTAGATGCCAACTAAAGCTATGTAAACAGGTCAGATGATTCTCGTCCGATTATCGCCTCAGGGCTGGTCTCAGACGAGAATCTGATGTGTGTACCGTGGCCGTTTGATGGTATTCATGGATCCGTCCTGGCAGATCCATGAACGACGATTGACCGTAATACTCGCTCATTCTCCCCCCTCCCATAGAGCAGAATAGTGCTGTATGTACATGCATCAGCCTTTTGTCATTGGAAAGGATCATGAAAGGATCATCCTATCCAACGACAAAAGTCTTACGTATGTACATAGCTTTAGAATCACAGAAATTCATGAGAAGTTCTAAAAAAATTTTGGCACAAGCTGAAGTTTTTAAAATTCTGTCAGGCACAGGATGTGACGATAAAGAACACTGGGATCTATGAAATTCGTACTATAACTTCAATCACTCATCTGATCATATATTAGGTTAGCTTGAAGCTGTCCTTTAGTTCATTATTTTGTTTGGCTGCCTAATAATACCCGTGTAACACCTGTGCCTGTATTTGCTATAACCACAGGACATATGTGTCCTCACCAATAGCTGCATATGTGATTGGTTCAAGAATTGGTAGTAAGAATCAATCACACCAATCCATCACCCCCCCCCCCCCCCCCCATGCAATTTGGCCCTTTTTATACACTGGCTTGTGAGATGCATGTACGCATTTCACCTATAAGGCTTCCTCAGGATTCCTTCATATTAGGGATGATTACTATACATTATTGAGTCTAAGGTAATATAAAAAGCATCTATAAATAAGTCAGACTTTACCATCAAATAATTTCAAAAGAAGGCCATAGCTGGAATATCTGTACTGGATAGCTAAAACAAGGGAGAAGGGGCGATGGGTGATAGTAGCAGTCTATTCTATTTGCAGTTACAACCTTGTGATCATCACTTGTGTCAGCCATCCAGTACAAGCATTCCAGCTATCATCTTCTTTTGAAATTAATTTTAGTAAATGTGCTAAAAGTTGAATAGAATGAAGATCGAGTTGATAACCAAAGAGAGGTCTCTATGTTGACATTTAAAAAAACAAACTAACTGTCCTTGTGTAAAGAAAAAAAACAGTACTAAGAGATGCATGTTAATTGCCATTATTAACCTTCTATTGAAAATGTCAGCTGTTTAGATTTTTCTGGCTATAGCTTAATCACTGAAAAGCATGGAGTAAGAAAATGCAGAACTCCAAGTTAAAAACTCCAAATTCTTGAATCACTGTCACTAAAGGTGTTGGACCAGCTTCACAAAGACAACTGGAGCATTTATGAAAAGGAGATCAGCTACGGCAGCTATGATATATTTAACTAGTACAGGTTATAGGTAGCTCACCACAACTCGCTGGTATTTAGAGTGGACATAAAGGACACAGATGGCGGACGGAACATTATTGCATTTCCAAGGCTGCAGCAACGAGTTATACAACGGACAGGAAGTGCATTTCATTATATAGTAAGGACGTTAAACTATAGCATTCTGTTGTAAGTTAATATCTAGCGAAACAAAGTACACGAACGGACACGAAGTGGTTTTCACGGAAGAGAAAGGAAGGGGTAAGCTCTTGTAGTAGTGATCATTCTGAAGCGGAACCTTTGTTATGGCTTAGCGGCTAGGGGAGCAAGTTATATATACGAACAGGAAGTGATTTTTACGAAAGAGACGCTTGTATAGCGGTGAATATTCTGCAAGCGGAACCTTTGTTGTTGCTCAGTGGCTGGGGGAACAAGTTAATACAGACGGACAGGAAGTATTTTTTCCTAGAAATATTGGGAGTCGACTTGTTTAGATGGATGGAGGTGAGTACTTTTCACTCAAGTGAATCGGTTTACACATTCATCGGCTGTGAAGGAATATAACGTAACTTTCAGCTGCCAGTCTGGGAGGACTGAGAATGATTTTAGTAGCTGAACGGAGCTGCTAAAAATCTCATGAGATCCAGTTTGTTGTTCTATAGATGTTTTTTTCATTCGCACCCCCTATTTAATGTACAGTGCTGCATAATATGTTGGTGCTATATATTTCCGGTTTATTAATAAAAATAATATGAGATTTTCAGTTTCATTCCAGAAATGACTCTATAGGAGGTGAATCTCCTTTCTTCCCCCCCTTCATAGACTTTAATATTAGTAAGATATCAATCACTCATTTGACAGCCCTAGGTAAGTGAGGAATTAAGTAGCAATGCAACCACTTTAAAGCGTACCTAAACTTGGAAGGAAACAACCCTTTTATGTAAGGTAAAAATTCTCCTTGTGTATTTTTTAAGTGTAACGCCTTTTATTTTTTTTAAAAGAAGGTGCCATCCCCTAATTCATGATCTCCTAGGCCATCGAAAGGGAATGGGAGCGCAAAGCCTCCCGGGATACCTACGTCAGGCATCTCAGGAGGCTCTTGGGTGCTCTTTCTGCGCATGCCCAAACAGATTGGCAAGTTTTTTTTACCAATCTGCATCACCCCATCTCGCGCCTGGGGCCAGTGACGTAGGAAGAAGATCCCCGAGGAAGAGGAGGAGATGGCGACCTGGAAAAGGATACCGACACAACGTGGGACCCAATTGAAGAAACTTCCGAACTGATTGACTGCCCTGCAGTCTTTGGTAGTTTTAAGTTTACTTCCTCTTTAAGGTGAAACACAGCTGAAAAAAAATGTTGCAACCATGGAAGTAGTTTTTATTACTATCGTCTGAGAGACGTTCTATTTGTTAGTGCTTTAAGACCTTTCCATTATGGGGAAACCCTCTAGAAATGACTTTCAGGTCTTCAGGGAACCCCTCCTATAATTAATATATCCCCATCTCACAGTACATTGGTGGTGTGCTCTCCAGACCCCTTTAGCTGGGCGCACCACCCGGAACTTTTCAGTAACCACCCTGCTGTTTTTGGGTGGCTACTAAAGAGTTGGGTCACAATACAGGGGCTGCCACCTTCCTTCAGCCTCCTCCTACCCAGCTGGTGTCTTTTTCAGGGGAGAACAGTGACTATCTTGGTGATCATTGGGAAGAATGCCCCTACATTCCTAGCCAGTGGGAGGAATGTCACCTATACAGATAGCCAAAAAGATCATTGATATCAGTTATACTAGTCTGAGAGGCACAAATTTCTCAAGGAACCCCTGGCAACCTCTTGCAGATCCCTAGGGTTCCATGGAATCCAGGTTTAGAAACAGTGTGTTAGTGAGGTATTAATGACACAAACTCATACATCTAAGTTCCTAACAACTGAAATTCTCTGGAAGTACAAAAAGCATTTGTAAAGAAAAAAAACAGTGGATGGAATGGGTGACTGCGTCTGGAGGAAAAGAAGTTTAAGCTCCAGATAAGGGAGGGATTCTTCACTGTAAGGTCTGAAAATGTGGAATCTGCTCCATCAGGAAGTAGTTTCAACAACTACTATAGATTGCTTGAGGAAAAAGCTGGATGCTTTTCTAGAAGCATAAAATATAACTGGGGATTAAAGCTTTAATATCAAGATAAGAGACTGTTGATCCAGGGAACATCCGATTTCCTCAGGGAATCGGGAAGGAATTTTTTCCCCCCGTTGAAGCAAATTGTACCAGGAGTTTTTTGCCTTCCTCTGGACCAATTATGTCTTATAGGGTTTTATATCTGGGATATGTTTATTTCACTAGTGGTTGAACTTGATGCACTTGTCTTAGCAGTATCTCATTAGCAATCCTTAACATAAGTTGTAAGATCGATTGCTTATCAGGTTATAGCTTGAATAGTCAATTCTCCCCTCAGCTGCTCTGAAGTAGCAGTGCAAAAGAAATATATCCTGGCTTTGACCACTTTTCAAATCCATTGTATATGGCCCTGCCCCTGTGATGACAACAAGCAGCTTTTGATTCTTGCTCACATGTTCCTCACTTGAAGTCACAGGAAGGCTTGCGTCACTATTTGCATGATCTAGCAGAGAGATACTACTTATATCCGTGGCAAAGTTATGATTTTTTTTTTTGCACATTTGAGCTGGAAGGGAGTGCACAACTTTTCATATAGGAAGACTAGTGGGATATGAGTTTGTTTGCCCTTACTTAGGAAGTCCACTCCTGGAAAGGAAAAAGCAGAGACTATTTTTCTTTATAATGTAAATCTGTTGGGAACATTGCCCATTAGCCCATCTGAGCTTTTTTTTTTAACATTTATTTTTTAGTATAGACTGCTTTGATTATGTGTCTACTTAAAAGTGAAAATCTGACAAAACTTTGCAAACTATATGGGCACTAAAGATCCCACAGTATACAGACACACTAGTCACAAATAACACTGTAAACTTGGTTGCTGAACAAAAGGCAGCCTGATGAACTGATGGTATTGCTTATTTACTTGACAGTTGTCCTCTTATGTCTCTTTTGCATTAAAAGCTTTTTACTTTTTTACTTTCCTGTTTGCATAAATTGTGTAGGGATTAGTTCCACTCTATAGGACTCTGCATACTAAATGGATGTGGTCGCTAGAATAGGGGAATCTAAAGTTCATATCTGCTGTTATTATATTACCCCTAATGTAAAGGCTTGTACAGATGTGAGCGTAGAATGAATGAGCGTCGTACAGTGCTGCTGTGTTCTGGGAGGGACCACACTGCATCCTCTGAATTAGAATTAACAATCACCATTATCAATTAGTCATTTAGTGACCTGGCAGCTGTACTAACTGGATTTTTATCCAACATGATCACAATGAGGATGTAGCATCTATTTGGTAAAAGACAAAAAAAATCCACTTTAGCAGTATTTCATTTTGGGCCCCAGGGAGCTTTTCTTTGCCATATTCAAGGTTTAATATTCTTTACTGCCATAGGAACCCATCCAGCAATGTGTTCTCCTTGCATCATCTGGTCTCTGGAGCTGCCATCTCTACCTGGACTCATTCTGCGTTTAGAGTCTTTGGCCATTTTCATTGACCAAACTGGAATGACATAATGCACCCACATGAGCATGGGAGTTGGCACTCAGCTGGCACTTGCTTAATAACACACTACCTGATCTAGGGTGACAATACTCTAAATCTTTTGTACAGTATCCATACAGCATTTTTACACTAGGATAGGAAATGTGATTGGCCAGATCACCCCTTCCTCATATTCACAGCACAAGCGATGGGTGTTCTGTAGTCAACAGAGTGAACAGGAAGAAATGTTACCTGGTAACAATCAGCAGAGGCAGAGTGCAATACAGCCTATTAAGTTATCTTAGTAGATATATGGCAGGATCAGAAAGGTATTTTTTTTCACTTACCAAACATTACAAAATGTTTTTTAGGTTATATTTAAATGAGCAAAAGAAATCAAGTGAATTTTATTGTTGCGATTTACATATACCTCAAGTGTGTTATGTAAGCTTTCCTCGCACCTGTAGAATTTGGGTTGCAATAGGCTGTGATGGATTACATTGTTACAAAAAACAATACAAGAAAATATATTTTCCAGGATGATTAGGTCTTAATAGTTAATGTTTCACTTAGTGGTTGCCTGCACCAACATACCATTTTTTTTTTCCCTCAAAAGACTTCAGGGGATGATTCCACTTTAGAGATGCAGCATTCATTAACTCGGTAGGAAAGGTAAGTATTTACTATCTTTGGTAAATGGTTTACTTTGTGCCAATTTTACCATTCTTGGCTAGGCAGATTAATGTTATGTTGTTAGTTATGCTTTATTGACAGTTGGTGTTAATTGATTTAACTTTATCCTTTTTTTCCCTATTTTCTTTTAAAGATGTTTGACATTTGGACATAGACCTGGAATTCTTCTCTACTTCAGACATGAATTCTAATAATCCATTTGGAGGGTCTCAAAACACTGGTGCTGCCAGCCAAAGTACTGGATTATTTGGACAGTCATCTATGTTTGGCCAGAGTGCTAGTGGACCCTCTGCTCCTTCATTTGGTCAGTCTTCATCTATGTTTGGTCAACTCAGTTCAAATCAGGCTGCTCCTGCATTTGGTCAAAGTATTGTTAGCCAGACCCCAGCGTTTGGACAGACAACTGCAGCACAGCCAGCTTCATCATTTGGCCAAGCAAACAGTGGATTTTCTGCTTCTGTGTTTGGTCAGGCATCCTCAGGACAGTCGACTCCAGCATTTGGACAGTCTGGTCCTGCATTTGGACAGGCTACATCTGGTACATCTAATTCTGTTTTTGGACAGGCCACATCCGAGCAGCCTGGTAACATATTTGGACCGGTATCATCTGGATCTGTGTTTGGGCAGGCCAACTCTGGGCAGTCTGGATCTGTGTTTGGGCAGGCCAACTCTGCGCAGTCTGGATCTGTGTTTGGGCAGGCCACTTCCGGACAGCCCAGATCCGTGTTTGGGCAGGCCACTTCCGGACAGCCCGGATCCGTGTTTGGGCAGGCCACTTCCCGACAGCCCACGCCTGTGTTTGGACAGGTCACTTCCGGACAGCCCACACCCGTATTTGGGCAGACCAGTTCTGGACAGACAGCTCCAACATTTGGACAAGGAAGTACTGGACAATCGACTTCCCTTTTTGGACAGACAACTACTAACCAGCCTCCTTCTGCATTTGGCCAATCAGGCCCTGCATTTGGACATTCAAATTCTAATCAAACACCTCTGTTTGGGCAGGGTGCCAGTAGCCAGACAGCCTCCCCCTTTGCCCAAACAACAACTGGCCAGTCGAATCCACTTTTTGCTCAGCAAAATAATAACCAATCTGCCTTGTTTGCACAGTCTAACACTAACCAGACAGCTTCTCCATTTACACAGACTGTTTCTAGCCAGTCATCTACACCCTTTGGAAGTAGCAGTTCAGTATTTGCTTCAGGATCATCAGTTCAGGCTGCTTCAGGATCATCAGTGTTTGAACAGTTAAATAAACCGTCTCAGGGGGAATCAAATAAAGGTTCTGTATTTGGACAGTCCGGGACTGGCACTACCTTTTCATTTAGTCAACCAGCTTCTGGCCAAACACCTTTGTTTGGTCAGAATAATTCTGAGCAAAGTCCAAACCAGTCATCCACCCAGTCAGGACAAGATGGAACAAGCCAAAATGTTGCTTTTGGACAAACTGGGCAGAGTAACTTATTCAACCAAACATCTGTATTTGGACAGCCTACCTCTGGCCAGTCATCATCAGCCCAGGCTTCTAAGTTTGGGACTGCACCCACCACACAAACTGGGAGAAATAATATATTTGGGGAGACAGCTGAAAAAATGTCAGTCTTTGGTCAACCTTCAAGCTCTTCTGGTCAGACAAAAAGTATTAGTTTAGCATTTGGAGGAACTACTGAAATGACTACCAATTCTAATGTACCAGAGTCTAAATTGTCAACTAGCATGGCTTCTTCCCATTTTGGACAAATGACAAGTATATCTTCTTCAAATACAGCTTTTAAACCAATATTGCCAGCAACAAATAAAGCTCAGGAGGCAATGGAAAAGTCTTCATTTGGAAATCCTACTGGTGAGGCTTCGATAGGAGAAAGGCAGAGTAATAAATTGTTCTCTTTCTCTGGAGAAATTAAAAACAAAGATGAAACGGGGTCTTTAAGGCCTCCCTTTGCAAGTGATGATAGTTTTACCAGTTTTAATGAACAAGCTGCAAAAGAAGAGCCTCTTAAAGGCATGAAGCGAAAGGAAGACCAAGGCCGCTTTCCCTGCAAACCTGATTTTGCCTCTTCAGATGATACACCTGCTGATTTGCATCGTGAACACCCTTCAGTAAAGAGGTCTACCAGACTAAATCGAGATATAAAAGCAAGTGCTAACATTTTATATAAAAGCTTGTTTGATGCTTTAAAAAGTCAAATAAAATCCCAACAAAAGGAGCCCAAAAAGGATGAGAATACAGGTTCTTCGTTGCCAGATCCTGATACATCTGCACCAAGTCAGACTACTGCAAGAAATTATTCAGCATCTGAATCCAATCAGCAAGCAATTGCTAAAACCCAGTTTACAGCTGTAACCAATCAGCCCCCACCAAACAAGCCCCATTCCTCTGCAATCCAGGGACTGCCTAGCAGGACTTTTACAGTTGTTGGATCAAGCTTCCAAAGCCCTGAGAGAGACAGTTCTGTGGCTGGACCCAGTCCACTATTGTCTTCCAGAATTCGACCTTTGATGGAAGAACCACCATCTCAAGAAAATCTGTGTATGTTCCATAAATAATCCAAATTCTCTTTGTTTTTTCCCCTATAAAGATAGTTACCAACAAGGATTGCGGCTGTAGTGGAAATGTTGATATATTTAGAAAATACCAATAGTGTAGCTTTATAAAAAAGCAAGTAATTTATTAGACATCCATCATTAATGTAAAACTGTGAGAAAATAATTATGATGGCTATGGATTGCTAACTACTTCTGAAATGACTAGTTGCCGGGCAACAATGCTGAAACTTTTGGTTAAATACTTTATTCCACTAACCTGACATATTCATGCAGATAAGAACACCTAACCTTTTACTTTAGGGAGTCTAAAGGTATCAGATTATTTCATCCTAATCTTGTTTTAATTCTATTCCTGAGGTATAAGGTCCTGTCCATGTTTCTATAGTATAATGGCATAAAACACGTTTTGTTTCCTCAGTAGTTTTAAACTTATTCTAGGAGAAACCTGTGAAAGCCAACTAGCCTATATACTTTTGAGTCTCTAATCTGAAAGTTGTATATATAAAATTGTAGTAGGAGGAAATTCAAAAGTGCTTACGAGCATACTTTTAGTGTTGGTTACTAAAAAGTATGAAAATCAGTAGGTCAGAATAAACACAGATGTTGCCTGTCCTGGCTTTAACTTAAACTTGATATGGTTAGCAGAGAGTGTAATCTGGTTGGCGCTGTAGATTACAAGTTGTTATGGCTTGGTTAAAATAGTGTAATGCCCACACTAAACGATTTTTATAATATACAACATGTATCAAATATGTGACTTTTTAGCAATTTGTGGGATCAAGCAATTAACAATTAATATTATTTGCGTTTCCTGTTCAGCTTCTGGAAAGACACCTCTTCGCAGGACTAGGCGCAATGACAGCACTGACAGCCTTGGACCGCTTTCTCCGAATGAACAAACCAGCATCCAGTTAAAGAATCTCCCTCAAAATCTAAATAACAAACATACTTTGGAGACCTTTTTTAATAGGTTTGGCAGAGTTCAACGGGTGTTTTGCAGGCCTGTACAAATGACAGCAACTATTCACTTTGCCCAACATGTAAGTTTTGAGTGAACTTTATTGCATTTATATTAAATGCTTACTGTTTTTATATATGGATTTACAGTCTTATAAATTTGCATGTTCGTAAATACCTTCATTGTGTAAATGTTTTTTTTCCAGAAACACTTGTTTGATTAAACTTTTAGGGGTTTCTTTAATCCCAGATTATTTAATTTCACATAGTTAAATTGCCAACTAACTAGAACGAACAAAAAAAAAACATGATTCAGTGCAACATAATGCACATTACTGAATTATTATTTGTAATGTGATGCAACATGAAGTCATTAAACTGCTTTGCCGTCATGCATTGGGCAACACGCAAACACAGGTGCATTGTAGTTATCACAGCAGCAGGCAGGTGTGAAGGAGGGTTTTTTCCTTAGCTGGTTTAGCTGATAGGAGAGTTCATCTATTTGCATGGTGCCTAGGTAATTAGCCTAGCCTGTATTAAGGAGTATATAGACCTATAAAAGTGAAGGGTGAGGTTAGTACACACTGATACACTTTCACTTCCAGTTCAAAACAACAAACAGATCGGAAACAAATTCAGCAACTGACCAATCATAAGAGACATTTTTTGTAAATGGGAAGGTTTCAATCAGTAGCACGTAAATCAAACCTAAATAATAAATCGTAAATATCTTAAGAATTGTGTGGTTTTTACAAACAATTGAACGTTTTTAAACACAATTCTAATCCCTTTCTTTCCAAAAATGGTGATTAAAAGGGCAAGATCTCTTGGCGTATTTTGTGACTTCTGACCACCTGGTATGCTTTTTTGTCAAATGCAAAATTGGCAGCAGATCTGCTTGTGTGTACGAGGTTTTTACTTTCCTTTCTATCCTTTCTTACTGAACATGCCCAAAGAGAGGGGATTATGGCAACTTGAATTTGGGCACCTACCTGCGTAAATCACACCAATACCTATATACACACAGCAAATTTTAATACCAAATGTAAACATTTATTTTATTTTCCACCTGTTACAGAAACATGCAGCAAATGCCAAGAAAGCAGTAAAGAAGTGGAATAAAGATGTATCTGTGTTTTGGTGTCGAAAGAAATCCAGTGAGTGAAACTTTCTAGTAGTTGCAGTTTGTGGTATATTCGTTTTTTGCTTTGCTAATACATGTAATATAATGCCTGTATTTTTTAGGTCCATTCAAGAAGGAATTGCCTCTCCCTGATAATGAGAATCCGCAGGAGAGAAAGCAAACTGAGAAGGAAAGCAGCGTTCCTGCCTCCAGTGTACAAAAGCCTATTTTCCGCACCGTTAAGGGGTGAGTATATAGATCATCTTGTTTTCTGTGCCTGCACAAGAAGTATTTATTTATGCAATTTTTAACTGTTTTGTGTTTTCATAGATCTCCTCAAAAGGAATCTTTAGACTCTGCAAGTCCATCTCTGCCACCTTCGCTTTTGCCTCTTGTGGGAACTGTGGCAGATACTCCTGAAGAGAGATATCGCTTGCTAGACCAGAGGGACAAAATCTTGCGACAAGGTGAATATAGATCTTCTTATTATAGCTGTAGAATACCAGATTTTCCTCAGAGATCATTTATACAGTTGCAACTCCTTGACACACTGTGCCCATTTTCGTTTTTCCTTCAGCAGTCAAAGATTTAGTTGCACTGTGCACAGAAGGAAACCCATGCTCTAAATAAATAAAAAAAAAATGGTTACTAAACTGTCACTGGTTTCAGTTCATTTTGTGAAAAAACAGTAGGCTAACACAAGCCTTTCCAAATGCTTGTAAGTACAGTAAGTAAAGTACAGTTACCTTCCTACTGAGGTCAAAGCATCATAATGGGCATTTCTAAAGGAAAGGGGTCTACAATGGCATTCTACACAATTCCACCTGTTAGTCACATGGGGTGGCAAATTAGTTTAAAGCTTGCAAGTAGGCTTTGTATGATGACCATATGTTTGAAAGAAATGTAAAAAACATCAGTGGATGTTATGTATATGCTTGTCATTGAATGTATTGTCAGTAGCTAGTGTAATTAATTATCTAAGGTATTTGAAATGTGTAGTATTTAAACTGGTGCTGATATCAATAATAGTAGCACATAGGAATTCATCATTTTTTTTTGGAAATTGTGTTTTTATTGAAAATTTTTAACAAACATACAAACCAGAAGACTATAAAAAAATAAAGTAATATTAAATAGCAAATAGCAAATGAGTGCAAAACAGTATTAAGACAGTAACTACATCTCTTCAGTCAGTTATATACATCACCGTACAAGGTATGCTCAAATAAATTCTACATAATAATAGAGTAGAAAACATAGTAAGCGCACTCATCATGCACTCAAGTATATATTACATAACAAACAGCCATTAACCCAGGCCAACCAACAACAAAATGGAAAGGAGGGTGAGAAAAAGGGCAGGGATAGGTGGAGGGGGAAAGTGTGGCCAAGACCTAGGGCAGCACATGGCATTTAGTCATAAGAAAAATAGAGCACCAGAGGAATAGGGGGTCATAGCGGCAGCCGAGCATAGTAATGGTCCCAGACATCCCATGTTGCCTCAAATTTAACTACAGTATCCCTGATAAGAGCCGTAAGATACTCCATAAGACGTATCTCCTGGATACGTGTGTACAGAGCTGTAGTAGAGGGGGCCCTAATGGATTTCCAGTGGGAGGGGATCAGAGTGCGTACCGCTACCAAAATATGGGAAGCTAGCATACGGGCGTATTTCGGCAAGAATGTGAGGGTTGCCCCAGTAGGCGGGTGAGAGGATCCAAAGGAATCTGCTGTTGGAGTACCTCACTCAACAACCTGTTCTCTCGAGACCAATATTCCTGAATAATGGGACACAACCAAAATATGTGTTCCAGGGAGCCCTGGGAGACTCCACATGGCCAACAAGTGGGATCAGTCCCAGGGAACAACCTATGCAACACCTCCGGGGTGTGATACCACCGGAGAATTATTTTGTACAAGTTTTCTTTGTACAGCGTACATATAGAGCTTTTGTTCGCTGCTTCCCATATTTCCAACCATGCATCTGAGTCCAGCGTTCGGTTTAGAACTTCCCCCCACTTGCTCATACAACATTGTACTTTTTTTAATGCAGAATTACTGTCTGGCATAACATAAAAAAAATCATGTCAGATTACAAGCAAATGCCACATAGCATTTTGTCTCCTGGGATTGCTTGCAATCTGATGTTTCTCTACATCTTAAGAACATTTGAACCATTGTAATAAGCTGGTTTCTAAATGATTTCAACATACCTCTGTGAATGGGACATGCTTTTACCAAGTAGTACTATAATTACCATCCATACTCCTGTGTATGAGAAAATGGATACCTGTCCAAGCTGAGTTCCCAGGAATTTGGATGTTTACTCTCTTCTCCAGTATAAGATAGTTTGAACCCATCTTGATTTGTCTGTGGTGTTCCCCTGGGGAAGTAGGCTCAGCCCTGCAAATGCATTGGAACAATTTAAAACATCACTACCAAGTCTTTTTAGAATTTCATGTATACAATGTCATCAATCATAAATGTTTAAATTTCAATCTATTTGTATATTTTAATGAAACATTGTGGTGAAATATTAAATATTCTTAATGTATGTATTTATTAAAGGTATGATTGAAATTTTTATGAAAATTATTATATATATTATACCACACAACTCCCTATTTTTTTGGGGTAGGAATCTATATATCCCCCCCCCTTACCTCCTTTTTTAACCTAAAAAAAAATATTTTATGGAGGTGGTTCAAAACAGACATTCAATGGGGATAGCCTTTTTTCCGTTATAAACCATCTTTTATTTTTTGTTTTATAGCTCGAGTGAAAAGGACAGAGCTTGACCAAGCTAAGGTTTTTGTTGGTACTTGTCCAGATATGTGCCCTGAAAAGGAGAGGTATATGAGAGAGACACGTAACCAACTTAGTATCTTTGAAATTCTCCCAGGAACTGACAAGGTAATATTAGGGACATTAATAATGTTCAGCCCTGTACTTCCACTTGTTAAAACAGTTTTGTTTACACTAAAAATGATAATATTTAAAATATATTATTTGTTGTACAAATGTCGTACAGCTATACACAGATATAAAGTTGATTAAGAGTTTATAACATGTCTTACGCTATAGTTTAGTTAGGATTGATGAGTATAGACTTAATCCATAGTTTTCTCCCTATAATTTGTTTAAAAACCTTATTTAAAGTGCACATTTACTATAGGCTCTCTTTTACTATATGAAATGTAAAAAACATCTTAGTCTGGTAAGGTAATTTATTTCGTTGCTTCCCATTCTAATAATCTTTACTGTGATACCTTGGCCATTGCATCACCACTTCTAAAGCCAAAATGTCCCCGCTGTGCTTTAACATTGCAGGCTCATTCATTTCTATGTGTTAACTGGAAAATAAACACATGTATTTCTTATTTTTTTTATTATTGAGTGATCTGGAAAACGGTTTAATTATGGAACAGTGTTCTCCCCAGCCCCTTTTTGCACTTATCAGTAACCACCTGGCTGTTGTTTGGTAGTTACTGAAGGTCATATTACAGGGGCTGCCACCCACCTACAATTTCGTCCCACCCAGTTTAAAAAAAAATTTCTGTGTTTAGCGCGGTGGGAATATATTGAACTGTGGCGCACATATTCACTTTAAAGATTTCAAGATTTGTGAGAAAAACTGTTCTGTTTGAGGCAATGCCACACAGGGGAGACTGCTAAAACAAGGAGCAAGCTAAGTGATTTTTACAGCAGACATTACAGTTGGGTAGGTGATGGGCCATGCATACAGTACAAGGTCACTTTATTAGCAAATTATGAATTGGCAACAGTTGCATCCTTACAACAAATGTATACAATACAAAGATTTATTCAGGCAATTATGATACTGTCTGAAAGGATTCTATTTTTAGGATTTATTGCTTCTGTCCAGTTTCTCTGTTTTCTCTGATTTCAGATAGACTGTTGTATTAAACTAAAGAGGGGAAAAAATCACTAACTGATTTAAGTATGTTTGAGAATATAACGATTTAGCAAATGAGTAGTTGCAGACAGTAATATATTTTTGTTTTGTCTTAGATTGACCATGCTGCAGCTATTAAAGAATATAGTCGTTCCTCGGCTGATCAGGAGGAACCACTTCCCCATGAACTTCGTCCTCTGCCTGTGTTGTGTATGACCATGGATTATTTAGTAACCTATATCATGGACCAAGGGGAGAACAATTATAGAGATTGGTATGACTTTGTGTGGAACCGGACAAGAGGCATTCGAAAGGTAAGGACAGAGTAATGTGATTGCCAAAAATTATGTTGGGGGGGAACTGTTCTGTAACTCTTTTCTCCGTTTGGCTAATCTTTCACTGTTGATTTTTTTTTGTCTTATTTTTAATCTTTCTATTAAACATTTTTAGTTTATTTTGTTATGTATCATATTATTAGTTTCATTATACACAAGACAAATTATTAAATAATTGAGGTCTATTCATAAATCAGTGAATCTGACATTTACTGGAACATTCCCTTGTGGAGAATATTCCAGGCCAGGGAATTTCAATGGAAGTAGTTGATTCTCCACCAAGGAACTTTTCTGTAAATGTCAAGTTTACTGCTTTATAAATAGACCCCATTGTGTACTTTTAAATCGGCAGGAACACGTGTTTGTTTCTAGTTGTAAAGATAAAAACTTTATAAAAAAATCTTTTCTCCAAAAATTGTATAAAAAATGAAATAATTTTATTTTTATTGTATGTATTTCTTTAGCCTATGTAACTGGTAATTTTTAAAAAAAAAGGCTCCGGGTTACTGCTTTTGGTATGAAAAATCCACCCCGAGCCACACTCGGGAATACCACCAGGGAGGTTAAAGGGTGTACATACAGGTGCAAGACCTAAGCTAGTTTTACCAACTTCCCTGACATATGGGATAACCCCAGCTAGCTGCCATCAATGTTAGATGGTGGTGTCTAGTCAAACTTTTTTTTTTTTCCCCTATACAAAGTTTTGTGTATTGCCTTGGAAACATATTAAACACAATGACTGGTGTTTTAATGAAATTGATAATTTTACATGAATATAAAAATACATACTGATGTGGAATATAGTAATATACTAATTTCTAGTTGTGACTTAAATAGTTTGTTCTCTTGTAGGATATAACGCAGCAACACTTGTGTGACCCAATCACTGTGTCTCTAATGGAAAAGTGTATGCGATTTCACATTCATTGTGCATATGAGCTATGTGAAGAACCCATGTCCTCCTTTGATCCCAAGATCAACAATGAGAACTTAACTAAATGTCTGCAGAGTCTGAAGGAGATGTACCAGGACCTGCATAACCGCGGAGAGACTTGTCCTTGTGAGCCAGAGTTCAGGGGTTACAGCGTCCTTCTTAACCTTAACAAGGGAGATATTCTCAGGTACTACACCCTCACCAGACTGGCCACAAAAAAAAATAGATAATCCTTTGATATCTCAAACTAAGCCTTTGGATAGAATTCAGATGGGAATGTCTCAGATGTAATACCAAAGCTTTTATGTTGGATTGGGCTATGAGAAGAAATGTATAAATAGGGAAAAGGTCTATAGTTCCCAAATTCTATTAACTAGCTTAATATTGCCTCTGAGCTCATATGCGTGCATGCATATATTCCCAATTGTGAGCTTTCTGTTTTAAAATAATGAAAGAATTGTTGTTTCTCTGCATTTTTTGTGGTGGTAGTTAATATATAAATAACATTTTCGATTAGTTCTTTAGGAAACTTGATAAACTGAACTGGGAGGGGACATTTCACAACATTGTCTTACCAGCTGTTGTATTTGTTATATGTTTATATTTAAAACTGTGTTTTCCTCTGCATTTAGAGAAGTGCAACAGTTTCAAGAGTCCGTTCGCAACTCCCCAGAAGTTAAATATGCTGTACAGGTCTTTGGCGCATTTAACAGTGGAAATTATGTGCGTTTCTTCAGATTGGTCAGCTCTGCTTCTTACCTTAACAGCTGCATATTGCATGGTTACTTCAACCAGGTATGGAATGGGCTCCGATTTTGCTCACATTTTGCTTTCATGTAATGCTAATGATATTGGCTAAGTGAGACGTTGTCTGCCATGTAATTGAATATAGTATTTGCCATGAATGTAGGTTTCTGGTCAGCAGTGATATCTTTATTTTAGGTGATTATATTAAAACCAGGTAAAGAACTTTCTCAGATACAGAAAAGGCTGTGATGTCTGTTTAATTTTGTTCTTAAAGCATACCTCAACTCAGAAAATGTAAGGTAAAAATTATTTTGTTAGGTTTTGTTTTAGTTTGTTTAGGTTTTTTTAATTGCAAAAAATAAAAGGGTGCAGTTGTTTAAGTGGCATCCATCTAGAACATGCATGTATATTTTCACAAAATATCTACACAAAAGTGATATTTCAGGTAAAGCTAGTCTAGTAAGGTCAGTCACCTGTTGGCTTCCTAAAACTCTCATTATATTAGATCAAATAATCAAATCAAAGAAAGCATGTGTGCAGACCTCTGAATGCTACTGTATATCTTGTTAGCACAGTTATCTTCTAGAGCTATAAGAAATGCTTTCCTATATATTTATAGCAACCTGTTATATATATATATATATATATATATATATATATATATATATATATATATATCTTTTTAACAGATACGTCGAAGTGCTTTGCAGGTTCTCAATATTGCTTATACCTTTAGTCCTCAACGGCCCACTTTATTTCCACTAGAGGAGATTGTTCGTCTTTTGTTGTTCCAGGATATAGATCAAGCTGCAGCATTCCTCACCGCTTATGGCTTAAGTGTGTCAGATGGGTAAATGATTTCTAGCATGTTTGATATGATTTGTGATGTGTTTTAGTGGGTAATTTTCATTTTCTAAACCAAACAAACTTTAAAACTTTCTAGTCTCCTTTAATAATCCAGGAGTAAATGTATGTTGAAGCCATTAACCTAACAAATAAGAGGTACCACAACTAGAAATCATTTTAAAATAGTATCTGCAATCCTAGAGTACAGAAAAATCTTGGAATAACATACTTTTCTCTGTTCTTCTTTGCTTTTCTAACACTGTCAAATGTATAAATAGGGCACTATTGCACTGATTCAAGTAAAATGACTTTTATTGTTTATCTGTATCCTCTTTATGAATAAATATCTGGTTGTAAAAAGGAAATGCCCAAATTAGTCTCAACACTTGTTTTCCTATTTTTTGTTTTGTAGTTTTGTAGAATTAAGCCGCACTGCATTTGCTGAACCCGAGGCTCCCTTGCAGCCAAAGAAAAGTACGCAGATCAGTGACAAATGTAATGTTCCTGTGGGAGAGGTGGTAAATGGAGCCCAACTACCAACACTTACCTTGCACACACCTGTGTGTAGCTTTGATGCCCAGAACAGATACATAGGATTTGGCAGCTCAACTGAAGTTGCAGTGAAGTCTAGTGAAGAAGCAACAGGTTAGTTTAAATCACATGATGATTATGCCTCTGCAAGAAAATGCATCTATGGAACTCTTTTTGCACAGTAACCTCCAAGTTTACGGAATCCTGTATCATCTTACAAGGTTTAGGAAAACAGCTGGACATGTACAGTTTCACCCAAAGTCAAGTAAAACTCCTTATTGGAAAATATTTGCCTGCTTCTTGTTTAATTCTTGCTACATGTTTTCTATTTGGATAGCCAAGTCTGACAACATATACTGCATTTTTTTTTGTTACAATCCTTTTTTTATTGAGTATTAATAACAAAACATAACTCGTACAGAAAATAACACATACATAAGCATAGAGCCTCTCGGCCCTCAGTTGTAAAATCACATTATACAGCATGTTACATTTTACAATAGCATAACAATATTGAAAATAAGATGGGATCCTCCACATGAGAAAATAAGGAAAAAAGAGAGGTAGAGAATAACATAGAGGGGAACATCCCATAACCTGAGATTTTATAAAGCCTAAAATAGAAACCCAATCAAATATGAGGGAATCAATAGCTGTAATACTCTTCGGGAACTGTCAAACCACTCTCTAACCCCACTCCGGTGACAACCGGGAATGCCAGCATTGATTCCCAACCAAAAATTAAGGCAAAACATTTAGCCCAGGGACAAACATGGGGTAGGGCGAGGGGAGGGGGGGGGGGGAATATCCGACTGGCCTTTCGTAAAAACAAATCCATAGTACATTATAACCTATTCCTAACAAAAGTTACAACTCTCCAACACTCTGCAAGATTTATTGCCACATTGATTTAAATTGGGGCGATTCCTTGAACCAGTCCCAAGCCAACCACGTCAGCTTGTGTTGCTCCATCTTATCTTCGTCTTCAGCTATTAATCTTTCCATATATTTAATTTTTTCCATTTCCACCAGCCAATCTCTCATGGAGGGTGCCAGGGGTTGTTTCCATTTTCTGGGTATAATTGTTCTAGCCGCTGTGAGAAAATGGCGAAGCACGTCCCTCTTACACATCTTAAAGGACCCAGGAAGAATGGATAGCAAGGACATTTGAGGAGTGAGCTTTAAATTAGAGCCTGTCACATTATTATAGATATCTGCTATTTGATCCCATAATCTACGAATACCAGGGCAATCCCACCAAATATGTAACAATGTACCCCGGTGGGAGTCACATCTCCAGCACCTGTCGGAGATCGAGGAAGAGATTCGATGAATATCTATGGGGCATAAACACCATCTGGAAATAATTTTATAATTGGTCTCTTGGGCCTTGCAAGGTAGAGCCATTTTATGAGTCAGCATGAACGCCCTTTCCCACTCCAGTGGTGAGATAACTACCCCTAATTCCTTCTCCCAATAACTCGTAAAGGTGGGAGCCTTGTTGGCAGATAATCCGATTAATATCTCGTATACCTGAGAGATAACATGGGTCGGCCTATTTTCAGAACGTAGTAATAATTCATATACTGCATTTTATCTAAAGTGCATAGAGGTTTTAAAGTTTGAATATAGGGGACAAAAGCAATACATGCAAATACAAGCAAAATGCAATGCATGCACACTTTCCTATGCTTTATTTTTTTTAAGACCCTGAAAATGCAGCAGAATGGCCCTCATTTTGGTAGAAACGCCCTAGGCTCCTAAATGTCCTGCTAAGCTATTAATTAGAACTTTTTTCTACTGAAATGACTGGAAATTGTGCCAATTCTCCCCAGTTGTCTTTGCTAAACCTCCGTGTTCCCTTGCCTCTCCTTTGCTCCATATCATATGATTAAAACTTTTGTAGTCCCAAGATAAAAACTTGAAAGGCTGAATATACTTTTGGAGATAGGTGTACATGACACCTTTGCAATGTTATTGGGATCAACAGGTTGGTTGTTTTTTGCATTGGTTATACAGGTATAATACAATTTTCCATGGTATATGTAACTAACCATATTTAATTGACATGCATTTGACCTGTAGTTTACCTATATTAGATATTTTTAATAATCTTTAAATTCCCATATAGGAATACTAAAACCATCTGACAGGAACAAAAGCCTTTCAAATCAGGCCATAAATAAGATAAAAATGTTCTGGCGTCAAGAGTGTATAAATGTAATATTTATTGTTACCAACATTCTAATTCTTGTTTTTTCAGTTGTTGCCTTTAAACCAGAGGTTTCCATCCCTGTCCCTGCCAAACGTACGATTGTGCTTCTACAAGAAAACCAGGAGTCTTCATCTATTCCTAGCCAATCAGTCTTCCAACCCATTGTGCCACCTGAGGTCCCTCCATCTCCGCCCAAACCAACGTTTAGGGATGAGGTACTTTTCGAGTGCTAATTCAGACAATAATATGGTTTAATTTCATCTTTCTTTTACCAGTTTTACAATTTATTTTCTAATACAGGATGTTGCTGCTGTGCTTAATATTATTGTGGAGGAGGTTGTGAAAGAATTTACCATTGATGTCAGCCATTCAGGAGCTGCTTACATTACTGCTGCACTTGGGTAACCAATAATTTGTCTTGTTTTCATCAAAATCTATCAAGAGTGTTACTTTACTTGTCGGTATCTTATTGCCCTGCTGAAAAATGTTTTCTGTTTGTTAGAGAGTCATCTTTGGTTGCGGACAGGCTTCTCGCAGCTGTAATCTTGGATATATCAAACACGGTTTCAAAAGAAGAAGTAAAAGCGGAGACTGAGAGAGTCCTGGAGGAAAAACGGAGAAAGGCTGAAGAAGCCAGGTAAGCTTTTTGGCCACTATAAAACCACCAATTATTAAATATCTAATAGCTTAATATCTTTTATCAGTTAGCCCTTGGGATTGGTTCAAATAGACTTTCTTTCATTTTCTGTTCAGGTGCCACACTTATAGCCTTTGGGCCAGTGCCATACTTGTTTAAAATGAGCAAGTGTCCAGGTGGTTTTACGGTTAGTCATCTGCCCCTATTCTCTTTTTGTGGGTAGCAACAAGTCAGATACAGCTTGAAGTCCTGCAGTTCAGTTTTGTGAGAATGCAATAACTGCACCCTGCCTTGCCACCCCATGTAAACTAATCCTTAAGGTACTTAATATATACAGAATACCCATTAGCATAGAATATTATCTGGTGACCAGCAAAATAGGGTGCAATACTTTGCTAAGTCTTGTTAACACAGGCCCTACTACATTGTGTTCTTTTTCACCAGAGAGGAAATTGGAGAAATGTTTAGTGCCTCAAAAAGTTCCTGGATACAGAGAGAAAGGGTGCTTCAAAATGTGATATCCAGTGCCCTAGGCCTATTGATGCTGCAGATCTTTTCTAAAACTAATGTGTGATGTGCAACTTCTGCTTTTGTCCTGAGGTTTAGTTTTAGAGAGTTTCTAAGGAACATAAAAAGAACTAGACTTACAGTTATCTGTTAAATGCAGCACAGCAATTCTACCACCATACAATACATTATGATGCTAAATCATACAAAAAGGGAGAATTTTGTGTCAAATCCGAAGTCAACCTAATTCCATGACCTAAGACCTGAAAATGCCCTTAAAACAAAGCATACAAATTTTGCTTAACTTTGCTGTGTTTGTTGCTTCTTATTTCTTTTTTGCAGCGCCAATTTCAGTTTGTTAGACAGCATCCCAAGAGAAGACTTTTCTTGCTTTTCCTAATGTAAAGGCTTTATTCACCCATCTTCACTTTGTTGTAGTTAGTGGGCCATTGTTGGGATTGATCTAGGTAATGGGTCACGGAGGTTTTAAAGAAAAAGAGAATTCATAGTAGAAGTAGGTTTCTTTTCTGTGTCCTGAAAGCTTTTGGAAATTGAATTGGGCTATTGTACATGTAAATCATCATGTGTCTTTAATCTACTGGCATGTCCAATTTTTTTTATTTTTTTTTTAACAGGCAAATTAGGGAAAGGGAGAAGTTGCTTTCCGAGATCAGTCAGTCGGAGTTTGATAATCTGTTAAAAGTAGTGCTCAAGGAAAACATCCAGAAAGTATCAAGTGAAGAGCTGCAGTAAGTTATCTGTGATTTCCAATTTTTTTTTTCATAAAATGTATTATTCTATTGTTTCATATTCATTGGCCTAGAGGCCTACCCACTTTCTTAGCAATGCTTATTTAAAGTTACAGTAAGTTAGGTTTCCTGAACATTTGTGTTACAGCAATCAAATAACCACACACTAAATATTCAAGTTTGGCCTAATAAAAGTATTGGAAAATATGACCTTAAATCAATGTTTATGCTTTCGCACTTATTCTATTTTTGCTGTATTACTTAAAAAAAACCTTTATGGTTAGGATGTAAATATGTATTTCATTTGTATGTGACACTAAATGTTTTTCTTGCAGGAAAGCCAAAGAAAAAGATCATAATGAGCGCATTACCCGTTGCTCCCAGCATGTGAGCGAAAAGTTTGTGGATCAGTTTGTGAAAGGAGAACTGGGCCAAATAGCCAAGCAAACTCTCCATGATATGCAGCTTTGCAGAAAATACTTGCAAAGGTCTCACATGCTATCTTTTGTAAATCTGTAAAACAACTTATGTCTTTGTTTATGGTCTTTATTTGCTTGGTATCTATATTCTTTTGTCCCCAGGTGGCGGGAAGTTTTGGCTGCTCGAAAGAAACTGAGGCGTCAGATGAGAGGATTTCCAGCTGCTCCTGGTTCAATGGGCTATAATGGCACACTAAAGGCATTGATTCCTAGTGCAATGCAACATTTGAAAAACCAGCCCAAGGGGATTGTGGATTTGGGACAATCTGGAAAATTGTTTGTTTCTTTTATAAGGTTAGCCTTTTATTTTTAAATTTGAGTTTTAGAGTTTGTAAATTTAGAGAAAAGGCTAGATAAGGTAAACATTGGCCATTTTTTCTTTGCTTTGAAAGGTTGAATCCAATCACCAGTTCTTGCTGTGTTAAGGCTGAGGCCTTTATGCTGGCATGGAACCTTGCTAACTTTAATGGAC
Organism: Pyxicephalus adspersus; assembly: GCF_032062135.1. NCBI lineage: Eukaryota > Metazoa > Chordata > Amphibia > Anura > Pyxicephalidae > Pyxicephalus > Pyxicephalus adspersus. The sequence goes on along the minus strand of NC_092864.1, from coordinate 53,165,682 downwards.
AAGTTTAAATAAACTCTTTACTTCCTCAGTGCAGCCTGTCTGGTATAAAATTAGCCTCCCTCTTTTTGTCTGCATTTTTTTTAGTACTGTGAAGCTCTACCCAGCAATGCATAACCTTTGCAAAAAACAAAAAAACAAAAATGACCTGGCTGGCGAATGCATATACAACTTTGCACATGTACCAAGGTCACATTCATTACTTTGGATGAGCTGTACTCCAGCCATCCAGTAGAGTGCTGCACTTCTGCAGTAGAGGAGCTATTGCAAAAGTTGTCTTTGTTATGATTGTGCAGTGCCATGAAGGACCACAAGAACACACATATTTTACATGTTTACTTCTATGGCCAGTAACTGTTTTTTCTTGCTTAACAGTCCACAACAGCGCACAAACCAAATTCTACACAAAATGAAAGTCCAGCATTTCCTTCAAGAGCTGCTTTGGTTTGTATTATATTAATTTGCCAAAATTTGATTTCTCAGTATTATCTTATGTGCTACTACTAAATTTCTGTTTTTCTACCAATCTTTCTGCCTATTAACAGTGATGCTGCATGGACACCGCTGGAGCTGCCATCTTTGATTGCAAATTACCTGCCTTCATGGAAGAACTGCATATTCTGGAAAGTAGTATTGGCTCTGCCAGAAATTAGTCAGCCTGATGATCTAAACCGGTAATATAACCTTTTAATCCTGGTGTTCTGTCAGAATGGTTCAAGGCATCATTTGGTACAATGTTTTACTAACTTTTTTTGTATTACAGTGCTCTGTCTGAATGGTTAAAGGCAAAGTTCTGCTGGGCAGGAATTCAGCCACCAGATGCTCATAAGGGTCAACTCCAAACACTGGCACTGTACAACACATTGGTGCATCAGAAGGGATGCCCCCTGTCCCTAAACATCTGTGTAAAGGTGTGCTTTCTTTCCATGACTTACTTTTTTTTTTTTTTTTTTTTTTAATTGTCACTGGATGATCCTGTGGATTTTTTTAATGTGTGAATTTTTCTTTATTTTGGCAGACAGTACATGGACCTCTTCCAGCTTCTGAACTAGAAGAAGCTGAATGTCACAATGAATTATGGGGAACAAATAGCCTTGTGTTTCTCTTACCATTTGCGTCTGAAAAAACTGAAGAGTACTGGATTTCGGCAACCCTTCAGCTAAAGCAGCTACTGAACTGTAAACCTTTTAATCCATCACCAAGTCTTGCTGTACTTGTGCCAGGATCCTCTTTAGATACAGAGCAACATGTGAAAGAAGGTCCATGTTTTTTTTCTTTTGTATATATGTTAAAGTAAAATCACTTATAAGCATATTTGTGACTTTTATATTTATATTCTTCATGTGCCTTTGTTTTCACAGGACTTGGTCTTCCGGAACTGGTGTTGTGTGAACTTATTTCGGATTACATTGTATTATCAATACCTGAAACTGTGACTAACATGAAAGGAACTGAAGTGGTAAGTAATTCTATGCACATTTTTCACATTATTAATACACTTCTATTACTTTAAGTTAAACTCCATGGTCCTTAAAAATGAATAATTTAATGACACTCCCCTTGCACTGAAAGGGTTAAATGCTTATTTTTTGACCAAAGTACAATCAAAATAATTTTTACTCGCCTTATCTCTTGCTTCCTTGGATGGTCATTGGGGTTCTCCTATTCACATCAATGTACTGGATTGTGAGCAGAACCTTTTGTCTGGTCCTGCAATGTATGTGATGATGTCAGAGTACCTGCAACCAGTGGATCATTGAAGTGAAGTGGCTTCCATAATGCAATAGCACAGAGTAGTAAAAAACCTGCAGGAAAGAAGGATAAGCAAAGTAAAATTTCATGTTAATGGGACTCCCTATTGCAACACTAGTTTTAAAATGTGACCAAAGTTACGCTTTTCCTAGTAGTGTTAAACATAGCATTCTAATGGCTCCATCCAGGAATCATCCACATCCATGTTTTTCAATGGCAATAATTGATTCCCAAGGGGGAATGTTTGAGGGAATGTCAGTTTCCCTGTTTTAGAAATAGTGCTATAAATGTATTTTATTTGGGAACTTTTATCCTTAACAAGTGTGTTCGATAATACTGGTCATAGTGTATTAGGATACAGTACAGTATTACGTGTTAGCTCTGCATGCTGAAAACAATAAATTGCTACCAAGTCACCTACCGTATTTTTTGCCGTATAAGACGCACTTTTTCTTCCCCAAAAGGGGAAAAGTTAGTGCGTCTTATACGACAAATGTGTTATAAAATAATTAAAATAGGATACTCACCCGATACCCGATCCTGCGTGTGTCTCCTGTCCTCGCTGGCTGCAGCATGTGTCTCGTCTCCTCCTGGCTGCAGTGCAGAGCGAAAGAAGCCGGCACAGCGCCGGAATTTGAATAGCACAGAGTGATCAGAAGGGGAATTTGAATGGCACAGAGTGATCAGAAGGGGAATTTGAATGGCACAGAGTGATCAGAAAGGGAATTTGAATGGCACAGAGTGATCAGAAAGGGAATTTGAATGGCACATGAGTGATCAGAAGGGGAATACCGGTATGAATGGCACATGAGTGACCAGAAGGGGAAAAATCTTTCAGAATCTTTTTTTTCTAGATTTTCCTCCTTTAAAATTGGTTGCGTCCTATATTCCGGAGCGTCGTATACGGCGAAAAATACGGTATATTAGACTTGGTGAATAGAACACATGAAAGTTACAAATTTCTGCCTCAAATGAGTAGTTTTTAACTTCTCCAACAGATTATTGTTTTTAATTTTTCATTATTTAACAATCATGCAATAAAAAAGAACAAAATTACCAAGACAGAAAAACACACACTTCACCTCCCCATTTGTAGTACAAATCACATATTGCTACAAACGGCAACAACTACAGGAGACCAAAACATCACCCCTTATCCCCAGTCTGGATCTACGGGAATAATTCAGTCTCCAAAAAGAAGTTTGTTGTTTTCTCTAAGCAGGTGCATACATTTAACCCTTTAGAAGAACACCATAGATATTGATGTAAAATCTTTGCATGGGCTTATGTACTAACAAGTGTGACATGAACACCTGTTTCCCAGATTAAATAGTAATGATTTTTCCCAGCACTATTACTTATGTGATCATTGCAAATTTTCCAGAATTACTTGAACAGCATATCTACCATCAGATCGTGTGTTTTATCCTGTATTTGCCAGAACAAAAAAAAAGCAAATAGAAGAGCCACAGGGCTTAGACCCTGTGAAAGTTGAAGAGGCTATTCTAGCAAATAACAGAAAGCATGTTATGATATATTTTCTTAGACAGGGCTACAAAGTTTAAAATGGCTATTTAAGTTACTGACAGACGCCTTCTACAAGGCTTCTCTTGAATGGGATTGCTGATTGAGAAGTAGAGCTTTTCCTGGGTTAAAGAAAATGTGGCTTAATATAGTACAGAACAGAAATAAAATGTAATTTTTAAATTCATTCTCTTCTTTTTTCTCTTTCATCATTTACAGGTCACTTCTGCTGTACAGTTCCTGGTCTCCCATTGTCCACGGTCTCCTCAGCTGCATGCACTTCCATTCCGGCAGTACATAGAGGATGGGGTATATCATGCATTTAGCGACCCTTTCTATCATGACATATCAAAGCGTAAAAAATGTGGCCTTCCCTCTCAGGACCCTGCAGCCATTATTGATTTATATAACAGTGCAGTTGCATATCTGGCAAAGGTGGTTACATCAAGCAAATTTGTGGGATTGTCCTGGCCTGTGACAGAGTTCACATCTTCAAGGGGCAGTTTTGTCATGCCACCAATGGAATGGAACACTCCGGAACACCTTGCTTGGCTAAAGAAAGCTGTACTCTCCTTCCAGATTCCACAAATGGATAAGCCTCCAGAAGGGGGTGAGCAGTTAATTTTGTTTATTTTTAGAAATACTTTTTCCTATTTGTTGCATGCTGGTAGAAAGAACTACTTAACTTAACATCTACAACCATATTATTGTCCTGTTAGAGTTTCCAATATTGACAGTGCTCACCATGAGGTATTTCACCTGCAACCGGAAGGGTTTTAATGTTTCCTTTGTCTTGTTCGTGTAATTTGTGTGGACATTTTTTTACAGAAGGTAAAACCCTGTTCCTCTGTGCAGATCAGGCAGCATCATCCAAAGCAGACAGAGCTTCAAACTCAACTCTAGTGGTATCGCAGCTGGAATTTGAGTGTAAAAGCTCCAATGTCCCTTCTCTTGCTTTAGCTTCAATCCACCTGGGGGCAGGTTTAATAAAACTAGGTATCTTCTGACCACTTCTCTAAAGCCCCACCTACTATCAACCTTGTGTACCTAAGTTTTCTGCTATTTGTCAGCAGTGCATATTAACTTTAAGGCTCCCCTGTTACCACCTACAATACCACCTAGCACTCAGCCCAACCTGTTCTCACAAAATATGTGACGTAATAAGGGCTGCTAAATTAGAAGGAGAAAAATTAAAATATACAGGAATTTGGGGTGACATAGGGGATATTTTTTGAAATATGAGTTGAAAGAGGGTTGGAGGTTAGTTGAAAAAATATTTTGAGTCTGGAGATCAGCTTTAAAGTTAGCTGAATTAACCTACCAATATGTTGCAGTTTGTTTTCTAACCTTGTTTTTTTTATGATCTCTTCCTCACAGCTCCTTGGCACCCAGTTTGCTCCATGATTAGGGATTATGTATCTCAAATCTCCAAGTCTGCAGATGCTTTACCTGTGTTGGATTCTGAAGTACAAATGCTTCTTAAAAGTGTTTGGAAGCGCTGCCTTGAAAACAATGCAGTTGAAGAGTCAGACCCTGAGTCATTTGTACAGAAAATACCTTGGGATGACTTGATAGCTCTTTGCATCAATCACAAGTTGAGAGACTGGAGTCCTCCTTTTAATGCACATGTTAAAGGTATTAGTATATGTGCCCATATTTTTATAAAATGTTAAAAACAAGAAACAAAAAAGGAAAATGACTATAGTCTTTTGTAGGCATGAGATACAGCTCATTTTTTACATTTGCAGTACCTAATCTCTAACTCTAGGATTATTTACTGTATCTGAGATAGTACAAATATGTATTAGTAAAGCTCAAAACTATAGTTTCAGTCTACTAGAGCATACTAATTTAGCCTTAAAATCAGACAAGCAGTTTCCATCAGAACCCTGTTACCCAGGTATAATTCTTTTTTTTTTCCTGTTATAATCCTGTCTTATTTTTCTCATGCTTTTATTTTAATACATTTGCAAGATTATAAAAAAGCCACACGTTCATATACAGTAGAACCTTTGTTATCTGGCACCCACAGGGATTGGCCGATTCCAGATAAGTGTAGTTTCTGGTTAACTGAGGTTACTCTGAAACTCCAGTTTCTTAGCCATTCAGCACAAGTCTTAAATGGTGAGACTTGTTCCCTAACACCTCTAGTGCTGAATGGATGAGAAAAGGTAAACCATCGGTTTTGTCAGCCTATCACCAAGTAGAGCAATCTGTGGAGCTCTGCTCTGCTCTCCTGATTACTCCTGCAGTCCTAGCAGAGATGTGGTATGTGTTCTTGGATGCAGAACACATGCAACAGCTCCGCTAGGGCTGCAGGAGCAATCCAGAAAGCGGAACTGACGGTTGCTGGTTATCTGACTTCTGGATAACTGGGGTTCTACTGTATTTGTATCAGTTTGAGTTTAGTAAATGGCCCCCCTCTTTTAAATATCAAGTTGCTTCTTAGAGCTTGTCATGAATATTATCACAATCATTTTATTTGCCTACTTTTTTCATAGGCTCGCTGGAGGACTTATATGTATATTTCTTTGAAAAGGATTTGGAAGATTTTAAGTTGCCAGAATCATGGCAAAAAGCTTGTTACACCACAGAGAGAGACATACTGATGGCTAACGAAGGGTAGTTATTTAAAGCAATGAAATAATGTTTTTTAAAGTCTTCTTTTTTTAGATGGTTTCTCCTTAATGTATATGTGCTATACTTTATTGTCTTTACAAGTTATAAAATAATATTAAACTGCCAATACAAATTTCAACAAGTCTGCCAATACAAATTGCAACAGTCGCCTTTTAAAGCTGGTTAGGCAGACAAGGGTTTAATGGTCCAAAAGTAAACAGGTCTCTGTTTACCTATCTTGCTGAACCAATAAATGTGTGCCAGGTTATCTTATTTGTAGCCTGTATTGGAAGCACAGATTTTTACACGTTGTTATTAGTCTGTATGGGCTGATGGGAAAAAGAACAAATATTGCTTGATATACATGCTGCTGTACAGTTATATTACAAGTTTATCTATTTTTTTTATTTTTGTGAGGTATACCCAAGAAGTATAAGCCAACAATGTAAAATAAGTTTCCATGCAAAAAATGTAACGCTTTTTGCATGGAAATACGGACAGAATTAGAATGCTAGGGGGGGGGGTTAAAGCAGATTAAAGACACATAATGCAGCCATTACCTCTACAAGACATTACCTGAGCTTGGGACTCTTGTTTAAGGAGCCCTTTTAATATGCTGCATTGAGTAAATGTAGTAACCTTGATTTTCTTGTATTTGGAGATCAACGAGGGCACATTGTGGAACAACACAACCCAAGGATTTGGTTGCAGGAGAGCAGGAAAAACAAAAGTGATCTTTAAAATTTTTGTTTATACTTTACCCAATTGCATTGTTTGGCACAGCCACCATATTGGGTGGTTAGTTTGTAGCTAGTATTTGCATGACTGCCCTGTGGGCCAGCAGTCTTACCTTGTAGCACTAGAATTGGAAACTTGTATGGCTTTTCTCTGGATATGCCAGTTTTGTTCCACATCCCAATCACATACTAGACTTTTAACAGTTTCAAATGGAGCACAGGTCTACAGGGTTAAAGTGGGTAGGGGACTAATAAGTTAAAGTGAAACTGGGGCAGGGAAAGATCAGCTTTTCTGCCTTGAAAGACAGGGCTAGATAGACTATGTGTAAATCTCTGAACTGAAAGGAGGATAATGCAATCAATCCACCCAATACTTTGGTTGGCTAAGAAACCTTGTATACACACTTTTATTGAAAAAAAAAAAATTATTTATATATATATATATATATATATATATATATATATATATAATAGTAGTTGATTACCCGGCGTTGCCTGGGTTTTTATTTATTGCAATCCTATATTATACTATTATGTGATTTAGATACATATTGGGTACTTATTTGAATACATGATCTAACTACTGTGGTAAACTTTTCTCTAGTTCTCTATGCAAAAGGAAACGTAAACTGGACCCATCTCAAACTACACTGCTTTCCCCGACACATGATGAAAATGCACAGAAAGATGTTACAAATTCAAAGTTTTTTTCATCGCATTTTAATCCATTTCTATTGTCACAGGATGAGAATAAAAGGTGAGCAGTTTTTGTATATTATAATGGAATACATTAAACCTGTACATGAAATGGATCATTTGTGTAAGCTAAAGGAAACCTGTACTGAAATTGTTTGTTGCTTTAAAGATCTCTGCTCATAAAGATTTTACATATCTGTATTTCTTCCTTCCTATACTGTATGCTTGTTCGGAGTAGAAATGGTCAAAGACAATCATTTGCATGTCTTACTTTTTCCATTACTGCTGTACAGCCAGTATCCTTGATATCAGTCCCAAAACCTCTTGTAAGGGTTTCTGTTGGCTGTAGTGATGGCATAACTATTAACTGGTAGTGATTTTTTCACAGTGACTGATTCTAGATAGTTTACTCTAAAGGAGCATATTGCTAATAATAAGGTTTTAGGCTTACCTAAAATCTCATCATATTATTGGAGGGTTTTTGCTAATTTGCAAATTTGCTAGCCTGGAATGTTTGAGGCAGGTATAAAGGCCAAGGAATCATCTGACTTTATTTTAGTAATCAATTTTATAGTACTTTTAGGTTAGCATACTCCAAGTATGTTATGAATACTATTAGAACATTACAATGTATAATTAATTGTACATTAGAATACAATGTATACAATTGTGATAGCTAACACAAAAAATGTAGTGCACATCATGTGTGTAAAGATGCTTTGCACATAACAGGTAAAACAATATGAATCTCTTACCATCAATTACTTATGTAGCCTAACCTTCTTTACAGTGATACAGGTAAGGGAGTTACAGGTGCATTGTACTTAACAACATTTTGCTATGTTAAGCTGTTAAACTTTGCTCTCCATATAGCTGTTCTTCAAGCAAAAAGAGGAGTGTGTTGCTCCCATCTCCATCTTTTGAGGCTTCACTTGTGGCACATGAAGAAAACACACATAAGGATTTAGAAAGTCTAAAATCTCTTCAGTCACGTCTGAATCGCTCCTTGTTAGCAGAAAAACAGGAGAGTAAAAAGTAAGGATGTGTTATCTTAATAAAACTGTATTAGCACATGGGCTTGTGTCCAGCAGAAAGATTGCTCTAAACTGCTTTGGCTCTACAGACCTATCATGGTATGGTTTGTAAGAAATTAGGTCAACTTCACAGATCAGGACAGATCATCCCCTGATTTTCTGCAGAGAACAAGGCCTTCCCCCTAGATGCAATGCAATCCCATACAAGCCTTAAGGTTTGCGTGGGTTTTCTCTAATTACTCTAGTTTTCTCCTACATCCCTAAAAAACAAACTTGGGTTATTCTGCTTCCCCCACAAAACTTGGTCTTAAGCTGTGTTATTGTTATGTGACTATGGCAGGGACGCTAAAATTTGAAGCCTTTTGCCAGACATGACTATGGATTTTGTAAAGCACTGCGTGATTTTGGCTGCCTGGAAATTTTATTTCTTAATTATTTACCCGGTTATTATTTCTTTGATCTCTATCCACACGACCTTGCCTGTTACAATAGCCCCAAGTGTGTATCAAGAAATGTTTTTGTTTTGTTTATTTTTATTTTTTTTTTTGTTTTTTATAGTTGTCTTTTCTTCCTGGTAACTTGTGTAAAAAAAAAAAAAAAAAATATGGGTTTCCAGAACTATGTAAGGCATGAAGAAGAAATCTTAAAAGCTTGCATTTTTAATAACGCAAGTTAGCCAAGAAAAGGAAATCACTTCAGCTAGAGATAGAGGGATGAGACACTGCTTTGACTCATTCAGCTGTGTTTAAAGAGAACCAAGCGCTCCACTTGCTGGGTTGATGGGAGAATATTAAATATTCATATGCAATATATATAAATATATATATATATATATATATATACTGTACATTCTACTCTGATTTTACTGTTCAGTTATCTTTTGTATTTGATATGCCATTAACACCCCACTATCTGCTTTCAGATTCAATGAAAAGCTACAACAACTACTTGAAGAAGAACCTCTAGATTTATCTCTTAGCCTTCCTCTGTATCTTCCCAGCACATCTTTACAAGGGGCTCTAGAAAGTGCTACTGTAGTCCGTTCACAGCATAAACCTTCAACAGACAGCACTCTGCATTTCTATTCTAAACCAGATTCACCGATGAGTAGCGTACATTCTCACTCATCATCTCTGAGGGATCTCATGAACAGCCTGAAAACAAACATACAAAAATATAAAGATGAAAATATTGCATTTAATCTTCACCTGAGCAATCTGTTTGATGTGGCAGAAATAAGCAGCTCTCCAAAATAAAAGTGATATATTGCAGAGAGTTTGTATATTTTATTTACATGTATCATTTAAATTATGTAAAGCTTTTTTTAAATTTTGTGTAACATAAATATTTGGGAATACCCAAGCAGTACTTAAAACAAAGTCTCTCAAACGATAAAAAAGTGTTTTATTTTTATTGTATGTAACGTCTCTTGTCAAAAATAAAATATTGTATTTTGTGAGAAACTGAGTTGAAAATTAAAATGAAATGTGTTTTACTATAAAACTTTGATTGGTACCCAACTTTGTCTTGATATCCGTTTCCCATTACCTTTTGGACAGCAGTACTCAAACGGGAAAGATAAATAGCAAAGAGAACTACACAGGCCCTGCTGCATGTGTACATTTTTTTTATCAGAAAATAGCACATTGCTATTGAGCAGCATTCGTACAGATCCTAATAATTTAAATCCAGCTTTCAGGAAGTGGAATGCCCTATTGTACAGCATCTTATATAGGTCCTGTAAAGCAGACACACTAGTCTGAACATTAGAAGTACTTTTATGTAGCATTTGTACAGACAGAATTAGGTCAAAACATAAGAAATGCTAGATCCATACATTTGCACAGCTTTAGGCTGACAATTACTCACAGTATACAGGATATTAGAAGTGCTAATACACATTATCAATACAGATATTCTGATGATTACAGCAATCATAAGATGTAAAGTGCTATTATGTAGATGGCCAGTCTCTAACTCCCTGTAAAACATGCTGAATCCTGCTTTGTCCTGGGCAGTGAAAAGTGAAGCAGTCTAGTGATGAGCTCACCTCTCGGGTACTTGGGTAAATTCAAGTGCTTATACTGTTTGCATTTAATAATGATTATGGGGCTCTATTATGTAGGTGTTTCATATCTGCCTAAAGTTCAGCTTTAACCAAATAGGTTAGCATGATAGCCAGGCAACTGGCATTTTTCAGAGGTCATAAGTAACCGCCTTAATGTTTACTGCAACAATAGATATTCTTTTAATAGTAGTAAATCATCAAAGTTACTCTTATTATTTAATTTAAGTGTTTTTTCATTACACAACCATATTAGTTACCAACTGCAAAAAAGACAATGCAGATTTCCTCCATAACACTGGCAGGTATTAGTGGCTTGCATCCCCTTCAAAATAGTTATTGCCATGGCTTTGAAAGCCTGACCCAACAACTACAATACCCATCCAGCAGAAGCACTAGTTTGGTGGTGTCTGAATGGAGCCTAGTGATTGGTTTATGAATGGTCCATAATCGATGATATAAGATACAAAACAATTCCTTGGTAGTTGTCTCTTGGAGCTAATCCACATCTGGCAGTATCTGTATTGTTCTCCTTTTTGGGTTTGGTTTGAAACCTGTGATGTGGTTTGCCATTCTTGTACACAGCAGTTTGCTATGCACCTGGGAGCAGCTAACTGCACGGTTTTAGATTGCACATCCGAAAGAGGTGTTCATCCATTTTTCTAAATGCTTTTTTTTTCTTTACCTGATGCGCATGGTACAGCAGTAACTGTACTTCTGATCCACCTAAAATCTAAGACAGTGGTCCACAGAAAAATTTGGACATTATTGCAATTTTTATGTTTTATTAATAATAATAAAACAAAAATAATCTACTAAATTTATAATCTGAATGACAATTTTCACCCTTATGTTGCACTAAATTCATGAACCGTGCTAGAGATGGAAAAACAAGGGAGGCGCAGCGTGATGTCAGTGCAGTTTTAGGTTGTATGAGGCAACCATTGCCGAGCCATACACTTCAGTATTGTTTCCACCATTACAACAGTCACCCCGCTCTGCGAATACCGATTCTCACCTGATTGTTTTATTTATTTCTCAGTTGCTCTTTCAGATAAGTACAACCTTAACTGTGTATTTTATTTAAATGTTGTATTTAAGGCATGGAATAGTTTGACTTTAATTATGATTCCTTGTTTGACTATTTTGCATTTCTTTAGTAATACCAAAGATAATGCAACTAATGATATTAGTAATACTTCACTTAACCGTGAGCTGATCAATGAATCAGAGCCTCCACAGTCCTTGTCAGACACCATTAGGAAGATCAATATTTTACAAATGTATTTACCTTCTTAAAAAAATTCACGTTAATTGTCCGCTGGATTTAAATTTACGAATTTAGTTGTCTGAAAGGTAGGCGACCACTGATCTAAGAGCAGGCACAGATGTCATTTTGATCTATAGAGTTGCAGTTCTGGTTTATTCAGAAAATATGGTGTTATTTATACAAAATTCAGTAGGCGGTACAGAAAAATAATTAAAAGGTAAAGTAAACACTGATCCCTCAGGAATCCAGAGTCATTCATGGCTCTGATAACCAGGTTATCTCTCCTAAAACCCAAAATCCCTTGATGTATTTCACTGGGCTTAGTATAGGGGCATCTGTTTTTGTCATTTTGAATAAATGGAATTTTCTTTTTATCCTGGAGTGTGGCTTTTGCAGTTTTACCTCCTAAGTAAGCACTTTTGAATGATGTAATATACACCTCAGTCTGTAATTAAAGGTTTCCTAATATAATGTAGTTTTTGTTACACTTGTTTTGAAAACATTGTATATGTAAAAACCTGTTTGACCAGAAAGAACAAACATGAGCTAGTGAAGCATCTGGTCTATTTCAGATATTCTAGGAACAGACCATCCCTGCCTGCTGGCTCTCCCACTCTCCCGGTGACCTCAGAGTTTCTGATAAAACAAAATATGACTACTGTTTTCAGATATGTGTTTTTACGGACTTAAAAAACTCCCACAGCAACGTCTGGTTACTAACTGCTTCACACTGGATGGGTATTATGGAAAATACATAATTCCTTATCAACAAGATCTATGAGGTTTTACATAGATTCAAGTATTTGAAACATTGTGAGGAGCTAGAGAAGATTAGCTTGATGAAGATGATAGAAACAGTCCAGAGATGGACATCAGAAATGGTGAAAAGTCTGAGGAATAAAACATTAAAAGAGAGTGCAAAAACTATTGATTTTTGTCCATTTTCCAGTGTTGTTCACTTGGATGTATCACCCCTTTGGCTTTCCTTTTTCTCCCTCCCTTCCCTTTTTTGAAAAACCCTGAATAAATGTTTAAAAAAAGAGTGCAGGAACTTTATAGGTACATTTGTGTAGAAAAGAAAAGATGGAACATACCCGGAAGCTCGAAATACATTAAGGGTTGTGAGAAGGAAAATAATTTTGTCTCCATCGAAGGGGTAATTGTCCTGTCACTAAGTTTTTTTTTGTGTCTAATTACTAAAGTCTATTAACTAAAGTGTAAATAAGAAACAATGAATAATAAACTGGGACCTGAGAGGAGATAACCTGGATATCAGGGCCATGTATTTTTTAGGGCCACCAATGACTCTGGATTCCTGAAGGATCACTGTTTACTTTTTAATTATTTTTCTGTACCTCCTACTGAATTTTGTGTAAATACCATCATGTTTTCTGAATAAATCAGAACAGCAACTATATAGATCAAAATGCCGTCTGTGCCTGTTCTCTTACCATCATAATATTAACCTAACAGCTAATGTTTTTTTAAGAAATAGATACATTTTTCAAAGTTGTAAGTAGGGTTAGGAATATTTACTAATAGTGTTACTAATATGAAGCTATGGAATGGAGAAAGTTAAAACCTAGCCCTAATAAGTATTATTTTATCGAAAAAGTAGTGGATTCTTGGAACAGTCTTCCACGAAGGGTCATTAGCGAGTAACATAAAGTAAAATAAGGGCTTGTTCACTCCAGTGTTCTTAAAACGCAAGCATGCTATAAAAACACCTGCTTTCTATGTGCCTTTTTTTACACCAAAGACTTGCCTTGGCATGCATAAAGGAGGCATGCAATTTGGAAGCATGCTGAATTTTTATGCAATGCAGAGGACAAAAGCATACAAATTAAAAACCTCAAACTTTAAAAAGAGGGAATACTTGGACCACTTTTTTGCCCTCAAACTTCTAGGTTTCTATGTCTCTGCACATGTAGTAACACACTTTAGATCACATCTCAACATCCCTTAATCAACAAAAATGCTAGCACACCCTACAGTGGAAAAACAAAAATAATGACTAACAACTAACTATTTATTACATGCTTACTTTAATTCATGGGAAATAGAATTTTACATCTTTTTAGTGTAATATCTGGTGATTTTGCCAGTTATCCTTATTTTTCTATTGGATCATGTCCATGACCAGCACAAAAGCAGCATCAGTTTCCAACCCTGGACTTTAGCTTGAAGATTCAGAATTCACAGATGGGTAACACACTTATCTGCTGTGCCGAGGCAGAAGGCACACATGTTATAGGCCAGAAAGAACTAAATGGGGCTGACCAGTTATGTGACAGCTAAAAAAAGCATCAAGAAAGGTTAAATAAGCTAATTTCAAAAAGAATTTATATTGAACTCTGTTAGTATGAGAGTGTCAATGTAGACTCAGTAGCATAGTCACCAGATTTCAGTTTATTGTATTCAGTTCAGACCAAACTTAGTTCTATTAGCTCTTAATGCTTTAGTTTTATTCTTAGTTGCTATGGGTGATTGCACTTTGCACTATTTAAAAAAGCTGGTGGTAGCAGTTGTTAAACACAAAACATATTGTACAGGATGCTTTCATTCCTGTTTACTTTGCAAAATTTGCACAACAACCTGTTAAATATTAAAGGTGAATACTCACTAGTGATGTTTGTCTCAACAAACTCCCCCCTTTCCAACAGACAGTATTTTGTTTTGCAACCTATTTCAGACATATCCTCTCTCAGATCAGCCAGGCCAAAGATAATTAGTTAATTTTTAACACCTGAAAACAGCAAAAACTTTTAGAAAGCTTTGTGAGGCAGTTATTCTACTGAAAGGTTCAGGGGTATAGAGACCATGGCCAAACTAGTGGAATGCGTCCCAAATTTCTCAGAAGGAAGAAACAAAGAGGTAAGCAGAATTGTAATTTATTTAATGGTGTGTAGAGATAGATCTTACATTCCGCTGAAAAAATATCCCTAAATGTTTATATCTCAGTTGAACAGCCAGTGAACATTTATATGGCTGTTGCACATTTATTTGCTGCTTTTTGTCTAGTATATCTTCATGTTTAGTATGCCTACTAGTTGCTATATACAAGCTGGCTGAAGAACATGCTAATAACATAATTTTTTACATAGGTTCCTCCGAATGACAAAAGAATCAAAGCTGATCGTAAATGAAGTAGTATATGCCAGATAAATGTTGGACATTATATTAATGCATACACAAGATCCTTTTGTACCTTCGGGACCAATATATATTAAATGTGAATCAGACTGGGGGCCCTCCCTGCCCTGCTGTAATGTGTACCTTCTATGGCCCTTATCTATCTAACTGCCAAATAATAGACCCTTAATACACTTTTCTTTTCAAAGTGGCCATCAATAAATAGATACATAATAATGGTAAGCACACTCTACTTTTCATGAGAATTAGTTGGGTATTTCCAAAAATTGTTCTTGCAGAAAGGTCCTTTGAGGACATGGTCTGCCACTGTCTAAAGGGCTGGCACGATTTATTTTATAAAGATCTCTCTGTAGAGATAAATATGAACAGCCATCACTGACTTAGATTTGAAGGTACAAGCTCCAAGGCTTCTTAATAGCATCCTCTTCCTGTCTTCACTACTTTTGTGTGCTATTGATCTGAAGTACGCTTGTTCATAACAAATAATGGGATACCTAATCTCCTCATTTCCTGTGACTGTTTTTAAAATAAAATGGTAAATTAAAAGATCTACATACAGCCACATCCTGAAATAAAATTGAAAAGAAAAACGGCACAACATGACTTTACATTGCTGACAGTGGTGATGGCCCAGAACACAGATCTATTTTGCTTTCTGCTGTAGATGACACCCCCTGTCTGATCAGACCAGTATGTTATATATTTCTGAATCTTGGAATCTTTTCACTGTGCTTTATATTATTTTTACTGTTTGCATTTTTGTGCACAAGGCTGTGTTACTTTTACAGGCAGCTAAAATATTTTTTTGACACAAGTGCGATTTTTATGCAGTGCATACATTAAGTATATTGTTCAATTTAAAAATTCCCCTATCGTAGGAAAAAAAATGGGACATCTCCACTTTAAACTGACTTGCCATGGGCGAGGGCTCCTCTTCTTATTACCAAAAAAATGCTTCTTCTGGTTAGTAAATATATAATGATAATGGCTTCATTGCTGTCCAATGTAAATAATCACTGGGGTCAGAGTTGGTCCTAGTTGGTTTAAAATGAATAAACAGCCTATTGAAATGTAACATATGTTTGTTAACACTGTACAAAAGTCTGCAACTGGAGAAATTCTTCCGAAAAAAAGTTTTCTGCAAAGTTGTTCTTTCAAGAATTATTGACCACTATCATTTTGCCTCAAAATATGTTATGATAAAACCGTTTTTTACAGACCTAATAAGAGAACATTTTTTATGATTATCCCCCATGTCAGATTATTGATGCAGTAGCTGCAGCTCTTTCTCAGATTGAGGGATGTCGCCTGCTAGATGTGGATCCTGGGGCCTCCACCAACCGTACAGTGTATACCTTTGTGGGCACTCCAGAGGCTGTTGTGGAAGGAGCTCTAAATGCAGCACGGATTGCTTTTAAGTTGATAGACATGAGCAAACACAAAGGTAAGCAAGCAACTCTCTGTTAAAGCTACATTTACTGCCCAATGTGGAGTATATATGCATTGTTATTTGACCCATGGGTTCTTCTTCTTACATCACTTATTTACATTGCAGTTGCAAACTGAAACTCCAGCCAAACGTTTTTAAGCAAAGTCTGACATAAAATATGCTTTTAGACTGTTGCCATGTGTCTAGACATAGTTCAAAGTCCAAAAATATTTTTTTAAAATTATAGGATGCTCTTTCAGCCCTAACTAGTTGTATTGTACTGTGCATATGATGTCTGAATAGGTAAGTATACATAGACTGTGTATGGGCTTTGGATTGGTTGATGGTACTACCTTATTCAATCATTTGATTCCAGGAGAGCATCCTCGTATGGGAGCTCTGGACGTCTGTCCCTTCATTCCTGTTAGGAATGTAACCATGGCAGAATGTATATCCTGTGCAAATACATTTGCCGAACGACTGGCGAAAGAACTGCATGTTCCAGGTTAGTAAAATTGAAATTAATACTAGTAGTAATCTTGTTACTCCCATTAAAAAGTATTTAATTTGTTCCTCTTTTACAGACACTTCTATACCTGATTAGTATATATTTGTTTTAAAGGGTGTGTTTTTGTTTGCCTTTTTGCTCCAAGAAATGTTTATATTGTTGTATAGCTGCATGAGGATCCAGTTCCATTCTGGCCAATTAAACCAAAGGTCATGTACAATTATGTTTTGCAGACATTGAGGGTTCACAAGGGTAGCAAAACTGTGTTGATTGTTTACTTGGCCAAATAGTCTGAGGCGTCCTTTTTTGTGCCAACAAACTTTTAATGTTTGTAAAGGAGTATCCTGCTCAATGGGCATCAAATGCATTAAAGTTTATTGTTTATTACCAGGCGCTGTCACAGCTTTTCTTATTCAAAAGGGTAATCGGCTTTAATGAAGATGTAGTTTAGATCAATGGTCCCCAACCTTTTCGGACTGGCGGACCACTAAATTTTTTGGCTTCGGAAACTTCCCCTTTAGTGATGTCATAATGCCAGAACCCTCCCACTCTTCAGAGACACAACCCGCCCACTTCCCTGAGCTTGCCGTCTGAACAGGAGACATGGTCCACAGCTCTGGCCGCTGCGCAACCCCCCTCCCCTCCCGCAAGGTCCTTCTCCTGCCCCCGCCCAGGGGAGCACCGGCCAGAGCTGTGGACAAACAAAATTTTCTCTCCGTGGACCACTGGTTGGTGACTGCTGGTTTGGACAATAACAATACTTCAACAGTATTTTATGCTTAAAAAAACTATAGTATGTGTGTGTTTGTGGTACCATATTTATTTAATCAAAAAACTTTACTGAACTTTTCAGGGACTACTTTATGAACCATTTTCTTTAAACCTCATATCCCTGTTAAAACCATCCCTTATTTGACATTAAAATGCATGAAATGCATATATTATATTTTGTGATATATGCAATATTTTGTGAAACAATTGGATGAGAACATGAAACTGTATCAAATTAGTCCCACTTGCATTTCAACGTGTTTCGCATATTTTACTTCCTCAGGAAAATTGTTAGACATGAAAAAATACAGGTAGTCCCCAAATTAAGGACATCTGACATACGGACACCTCCTGGTTACAAATGGGGCTTCCCTGCTCCCTATGTGCAGAACAAGGCTGGATGGTGAGAGGGGGGCAGTTTGCAGGACTTGCAGAAGAAATCCCCCCTCCATTACTATGCACCGCCTACAGGAGATTCATGTTGCTTCTGTTGAGCTTAACATCACTCTGTGACTTTTATTTGGATGATGGACATCAAAAATATTGGGTATTACCATTTTCCCGAGAAAGTGAAATCTGTGAGATACACCAAAATGCAAGTGGGACTAATTTGATACAATTTCATGTTCTACCATTGTCACAAAATGTGTTGTACATTCTATGTATTTTAATGTCAAGAATAATTGGTTTATTAAGTGGTGTAAATTTTTTTCAATAAATATTACATAATAAGTATAATAAAATTTTCTGTTTTGATGTGCCTTAGCTTTGTTTATTCTCCCATATACTTTATTATCCAGTTTATCTTTATGGAGAGGCAGCTCGCAATGAAAATCGAAGAGCTCTTCCATCTGTCAGAGCTGGGGAGTATGAAGCACTTCCCAATAAGGTACAGGGGTTATTCCAAATGGGTCATAGTTATTTGCAGTTCTTATTCAATCATATATTTATTTATTTTTTTATGTTGGACAAATGTTTACATAAAACTGAATGTCTGACTAAAAATAAACAAATGGATAACTTTTATAGTTGTTAGGGTCAGTGACTGGGAGAGCGCTGAAGCTTTGATATCAGCCAAATTATTTTTAGAAAGGGTGGTCTTAAATTTTGTTTATTTTTGTACTAGTTTCTTTTATATGGCTTGGCCGTAGCACCATCGGAAGATCTGTGCTGAATTCCTTACAGTACCCTATTGAGAGTCCATTCTAAAGGATAAGAATTTGAAACTGATATTCTAGGTACTTTGAGCAAGAGTAATTAGAAGTGCCTAAACTGATCAAGGTCAGGGAATGTTTATCCCCTCTTTTTTAATGACCTGCGATATGTGCATTCTTGTTTAAGGAAGAAAATGTATTAGTATTATAAATATTTTATTATATTCATTTTGTCTCAAGATTTCTTTTTTTGCTGTACTACCCTCTTTATAATTTAGTGGTGATTTTTAAAAAATATCTTTAATATTTTTTTTTTATAAATCTAGCTACAAATTCCAGAATGGCGTCCAGATTACGGAGATCCTGTATTTGTTCCAAGCTGGGGTGCAACTGCAAGTGGTGCTCGTAAATTTCTTATTGCATATAATATAAATTTACTGACTACCAAAGAATTGGCTCATCGCATTGCCCTGAACATTAGAGAAGGAGGTCGTGGGAAAGGACAGGTGAGAGTAAACTAATGGTGGAACGAATTTAAAATACTAGTAGTGTTTTTTTCCTATTCTCTTTTCTTTTGATTTGGTGTTATTATAAAGGTATATATTTGCCAATTGCTACTTATTACCAGAAAATGTTCAAAGTTTTAACTAAAATTATAGGTATGATTTCCTTTGTTTTAGTTGTATCAAAGGTTTATTATAGTTTCAAGCAGTAAATCAAGTGAATGATGGTGAAACAAGTTGTGTATGCAATGGTTAGAAATAAAACACTCTGCACCTATCCATTACTCCAAAATTACCAAAAAGCTAATTTTGCTCTACAGTTATTATTTTAAAATTACTATTTTATTCTTGTACCACATGATTTTTGAAATGAAAGGAGAAGGTACCTAAAAAGGGTTTAAACATTTTGGCATGAGCAGTTAGTCCCTAGTCTTCTAAATCCCACTATGCCGTTTTTACTAGCCTGGTCGTCTGAAAAAAGTGCAGGCTATTGGATGGTACCTTGAGGAAGAGAACATGGCACAAGTGTCTGCGAATTTACTGGATTATGAGGTCACTCCACTCCATACGGTATATGAGGAAGCACGCAAGGATGCCAAGGTACCTATTCTTCTATGTATGTATTTAGGTGAAAACTTGCAACTGTTAAATTGATGTATAGTTTTCTTTACAATATGATCCACCAAGAGGATAGAAATGGTGTATTTGTTTTCACAGCTAGCCCGAACTTCGAACTAATGCTTGTAAAAATTTGTGATTGGTTTTCTGGCTTGGGCTTATGATAAAACTGGCACAGCTAGCCCACAGTTGGAGAACAGCTAAAATCTTAGTTTTAGGACTTTGAGGATCGTCTTACATCCAAAAAGGAAGTCCATTGACCCTGCAGTGAGTGTATTTGTGGGTCTGCATGCTCACTTGTCTGCAATGTGTAATGGTCACTAAGTTATAAGTTCTTTTTGGAGGTAGTGGACCAGTTTGAATTTATAATTTAATAGTAAATTTTTACCCACACACCTCACCATTATGCTGCTGCTGTCATCAGGAAACGAGAGCTCTTCTCCATATTTTTTGGACCTACCCCCTACTCTGCAATCACTGGGAGGAGGTATCGGACGTTATTTTTTAAATTGGCTGATATCTCTATCCAGGACAAGCCAGAATTTTCTCTTCTCCATGTTTCCAAAGTGTCTAAAAACCAGTAATGGTGCTCTCTGATCTGTCACTTTTTGAATGCAAAGTTTATATCCCAGCTAATAATGTACACCCCTCCCCCTTCAACCGTATCAGGTGTAATAGCTTCCCTAAATCACCAAACTGAACGTTTAGGACATACCTGGTTCTATTGGGACCAATTTTGTTTCTCTTCAGAATACCTAGCATTGACAATGAAGACAGAAACACAGACCCTTAGCCCCCATTTACATACTGAGTCCAGCTGCTCTACATAAGTACCCAACACTAGTGTCCACTGCAACTAGAGTGAAACCCCATCTGACCCCCCCCCCCCTCCTTCCCTCCCAGCAACTTAATATCTTCAGAAAATATTGCTCCCAACCTGTCAAGACATTTATTCGGCATTCAACAGTGCTTTTTCCCACAGACCATGTATTGGTTATTATGTTGTAAATTAACTCGGGCATGACTGTTATACTTTTATTGTAACCTGTGGTTTTATTTTATATGCAAATTTCAAAAGGCTGTTCTTGTTGCTTTTTATTTTTATTATTTGTTAATTTTAAAGAAAAGGGGAAGACTAATCAAAGGCTTCATCAAATGTTCAAACTTTTTTTTGTATTCTGATTCTTTTTTTCACTTCTGTTTCAGGAGTTGGGCCTTCCATTACTTGGTTCACAGTTAGTTGGTTTGATCCCCCTTCAAGCCCTGTTGATGTCTGCAGAG
This sequence comes from Pyxicephalus adspersus, assembly GCF_032062135.1. Taxonomy (NCBI): domain Eukaryota; kingdom Metazoa; phylum Chordata; class Amphibia; order Anura; family Pyxicephalidae; genus Pyxicephalus; species Pyxicephalus adspersus. Next base: position 53,144,571 of record NC_092864.1, on the reverse strand, counting down.
TATTATGTTAAAGAAGAAAATCTGTTCTTGCTGGAA